>NC_061122.1:170253832-170328381 GCF_002878395.1 Capsicum annuum
AATTTATAAAACATATACACATGTATACGTTAAATATACATATCTATAGAAGATATATACACAAATATACAAAACATATGCTACTTAATATAATAAATTAATAATACTTGGTCGTAAATTAATAATATATTAGAAGTAGGTTTTTAATTTAAAGTAGAAAAATAGAAATTCAATTTAAAATTTTAAATCATTAAATGAAGAAATATAAAAAGTAAGGACTAAGGAGTGAATGAATTTGGAAAATTTTATTGATTGCAAAATGATCCAAAATTTATGATTTACATGAATGAAAAATCTACAATTATGCATCATTTTTTCAACTCATGTATGTTAATATTAACGGGAACTTGCATAGAATAGTCAAAGCCAACGGGGGTAAAATCATGCATTGGACTTGATTCTGGTGAGTTCTCCCGTGAAGACATAGTTTCTTCAAGTTTCAGCTCGTTGCTCGGCTCTGGTTCCATTCCTTGGTTTCTCCTTTCCGCTCTAATCCAATCTCTGAAGTAAACTAGAACATTTATTGCATTGCTTCCCAATGAGTGTCAGTTGTCTCCAAGCTGTTGTCGTCCCTGACTGAAGGCGCTCTCTGATGCAGCGGTTGACATTGGAACATTCAAGATATCTCTAGCTAATCTTGAAAGCAGAGGATATTGTGTTTCATTACTCCTCCACCAATCCAACGTGTTGATCCATCATCTGGGATCCTCTGGCGCCGACCGAAGATAATATTTCAGCTCTTCCCGATAAGTTTATGTGCAAGCTCTCTCATCAACACTGTTCCAACAAGTTAAATCATAAAAGAAATCAGGAAAATCACTATGTGCCTGCCTTTTAGAAGATGATGGCTCCTCGGGAGGATGAGGAACGACAGTTGGAGTTATATTTGTAGGTGCGGCTAAATCAAATAAATCAGCATAACATTATATAATTTTTTTATGTAATCCTTTGTATTATTTATAGCCGTACACAAATCAGGTTGTACTTGTTCAGAATCATGGTTAATATTTATTTCTAAGTTAGTATAAATAATAGTACTAAAGTGACACATATTATTATATTTCATGCACGGATTTAACATAGCACCAACCAAGTAAATAGGGGAAATCAGGAAAAAGTATTTTTTAAATTTAGTAAACATGACACCAACAACTTCTTTATAACCTTCTTTATTTTTATATTCTTTAAGCAAACCAGAAATATCGGCTATATATGCCAAAATATTACAAACAGTAGGATAATAAGTACCGAAAAATTCAACCGTAGCAACATAAATTATTTTTAAAAACTTAACAAGATCCTTAATCACAACCCAATCAGAATCATGTAGCATGAAATTAGCAGAATCAACAAATGAACCGCAATGTTGGTTAAAAGCTAGTGTAATAGGAATTCTATATTTATAACAAGTTTTTAAAAAATCATATGTAGAATTCCATCTAATATCAATTTCCTCAGGCATCAATATTGGTGCAAGTCCATTTTCTTGACATGTAACTTTAAATTTTTTAATTCTCGATCTACGATTATTTCCTTGAATAAAACCAACAGCAAGACGAATTTTTTCAATATAAAGCTCAAAAAACTCAAGACCATCTTTTACAATTAAATTATATATATGACATGCATACTTAATATGAAAAATTTCAGGCAATGAAGGAGATAATGTAGATTTTAATTTTTTTATAGCAGTCTTGTTGTTAGAAGTATTATCAAAAGCAATACATAAAAGTTTATTTTCGATGCCATAATATCCAGCAACTTTAACAATAGAATCAGCAATAAAATCTCCAGTATGTTTACGATCTTCATCATATAAAAAAGTAAGAATACATTTTTGCATCACAAAATTACTATTCATCCAGTGACAAGTAATGATTAAATAATTATTTTTATTTACAGCATGACCAAGATCAGAAGTTAAGGACAATCTACATTGAATATTTTTGTAACAATGTTGATAAATAAAAATAATATTCTGAATGAAGTCTAAAAATATCAGACCGACAAGTATTTTTAGGAATACCGTTAAACATAGGATTATAAATTTCTTGTATGTAATGAATAAAGACAACAGAAGAAGGATAACTAAAAGAAAAACAACCCACAACTATCATTTTAGCTATTTTTCTCGGTCCCTCAATTTATTATACTTCTTCGTTACCTAACCGGTTGCTGGATCTATTCTAGTTTGCGTTGGGCTATCAACATCCCTACCACCTCGTGCAATATTTAACTCTCTTTCTTGAGCTTCACTTATATGTCTCATTAACGTACCCGTACCCCCTTGCTTGCCTTCACTTCTATGCTTATATATTTGTTGACACTTATTGCATTGCACCTCAGTATCTGATATACGTTCAAAAATTGCCATGCAACACTAGTTGTTTTACGAGGTCTTGCGGCACGGAGAGGACGGGGAGGGAGATTAACCGATTCAGATCTAATGTTAGCATTTCCTACTGCGGGTGTCTCACCAATATTTTTACTATTTTAGTCTAAATTAACCGCATCTAATTCATTTTCTTCTTCTATACCGTAATTTTCCTGAGCTTCTACATAATTCATATCATGAACACCTACACCTATTTCTTCCTTAAAATGTGTACCAAGCGATATTAGAGGCGAAGGCACACGGGTATATCTATTACTTGAATTACCTCTACCGCTAGTAATTTATTTTTTAATATCACTACCACTTCCGGGATAAAAATTTTTAACACCTTTAGTAGCGAGGTTTCTTAATTTATTCATAGTATAAATTAAATTAAACTAAAAAAATTTAAAATACACAAATATAATAAAATTAAATATTAAATAATTAATACAATAAATAAAAATTAAACATAAGAGATGGAACGACAATACCAAATTTTGAAAGTATCCGAAGGTTGCGACTTTAGAAACTTCTGCTCGTACTTTGTAAACATAAAATTAAAAAATTAAAGTGAACACTTTAAGAAATTAAATATATTGAATATTTGAGAATTGAGAATTGAGATTTGAGAGAGAATGAGATTTGAGAGAGTGAAAAATTGTGTGAAAAATGATTTGAAGGTGTAAGGTATTTATAGAATTTGTTTTGGGATTAAAAAATAATTTTTAAAGTAAAAATATTTTTTTTTTAGAAATGGGCCCAAACTAGCCGTTTGGACCAAAAAACGGCTATATAGCCGTTGGGCCAACGGATAGTTTGGCCCAAAACCCAAAAATTAAAAAAAAAAAAAGATTTCAGGGCGGGCCGGGCTTGGTCCTGGCCGGGTTAACTGGGCCCAAATTTAAAAAATAATCGGCCTGGGACCCGTAACCCTAAAGCCCTAGGGCTTACCGGGCCGGGTCAAACATGGCCGGGTCCTTTAAGTGGGTCGGGTAGGGACGGGTAAGGCGGACTTGACAGACTTATATATAGTGAATACTACTTTACTATATATTATGTATGTCTATTTATGAAAAAATTACAAACTCCTAGGTTAGTTTTCCCCTGTAAATAAATGGGTTTTGCTTCATTGTAATTCATTCCTCAAGAGAAGAAATAGGAACCACTCTCTCTATTCTCTCAACTCTTCTTCTTGTTCTTTATTATTTTATAACGCAAAATGAAATATTCTCCCTTATATGTAGTAGTAATAATTTGATTCTTCACTTTATAATTTCCTCCATATTTTCTATTTTTTAAGAAATAAAAATTAGTTAAACAATTAAAATTAAAGAAAAAACTCAATTATTTCTCATATCATGACACACTACATATAGTCTCATTTGACAAGCAAAGAAATAAAGTAGTTTTATCTTTATCAACCACATTCCATAATTTAGTGAATTAACAAATTAATTGAAACTACTAAAGTAGCCTTGTGAGGACTACCAAAATTTATTATTCTCTCTAGTAAAAATTTATTATCCTCTCTTATATATATAAGTATAATAATATAATATATAAGTGATAGAGATATTCTTTTAATGAAAAAAAAAATTTTCTACTCCTATTTTATTTTAAAAATAGAATTTTTCTGTTTGTTTCCAACCGGAGGAATTACTGCTTGTTCATCTATTTTAAAAAAATTACTTTTACCAGTTAGCCATGCACTTACCTTTTTTTAAAAAGTATTTTTTTTCCCGAAAAAACACTTTTTTATTTTTCCACAAGAGGACCCGGTTACCGACCCGATTTCATCCCTAAACTTCCCCGTCAAATATTACTCCTATCACCAATGACATAAATCAGGTTTTTGCTCAAAATTTGGAATCCGTATTTATATTCTTTTCTCTTTTATTTGAGTTTCAGTTTCTTAATCATGTAAGTTTGGAACATCACTTTATAAATAATGTTCATTTATGTAAAAAAGTTGGAACTTTTTCATTCAGAGGCGTTACCTTCTTGTTATCTGAAAATGATTTTTCCTTATATTTGTGATTGTGAAGAAGCTGAAACAAGATTAAATCATTGAACAGAATTTCGTCAATCTCTAGGAATTTCGTTTTCATATTTTTTGAATCTTAAATTGAAAATGGGAAAATAAGGTGTAGGCATTTCGATCAATCGATCAACTATTCGAGGTCGGCAACATGATTCTCTGAATCCATTCTGCTCTATTCGGGCACTTTGATAGTTTTTCTCAGGTTTTTGGTTAGTATTTGGGAAATGAGCTTTACGTACATTAACCATTTACATATTAGTCTTCATTGTTTCTCTGATTCTTTCGTTTCCAATATCTCATCTTGTAATAAAATGTGGACATCATTTTTTTCTGGTGTATGTGAGTGATTGTCATGAAGCAGAAAGAATCTTGGTTTATCATTTTCTTTCACCTCTATATTGAAGGAACATTTTCATTAATCAAGAAATAGGGAAAATGAAGTGCCTACATTTTAATCCAATATTCTTCTTGTTCTTAATATACGGGCAATATGACATTAGCTTAGAACTTAGTGTCACAAATGGATAATCCACTAACCTCTTCTAGTTCTTACCTGCATATGGTTATCTTTACTTTTCTCTTTTTTCTATGAGTTGATTGTTCTTTATATCTGATCGTTGTGGGTATAAGCAGTTACAAATGAGGTATAAAATGATTTCTCATATGGTGCTTAATATGACTATGTCTTGTGAGGCCAGTATTTTTAATCATGTCCTGATAAATTAAGTTGGATGTACTGTTTTCCTCCCGTGGACGCTAATTTGTGTGTTTTTAGAATGTCTACTAGTGGTGGTGACCACTCTTTTGATGTACAGGAGCTATTGGAGATTAGGGCAAGATGTAAAGAGGTAATATTAGCTATTCAATCACTTCATAATATTTGTTATAGTATATCCATGGAATAACCCAACCTGTTTTGGACTGAGGCCTAGTTGTTGTTGAATATATCCATGGAAGTAATGTAGGAACTAATTTCAGGATTATTTGTTAAAGTATATGCCTTTCTACTTCTTTAGAGGTAGAGGTATGGACTGCGTACATCTTACCCTCCCCAGACCTCACTATGTGGGAATACACTGGGTTTGTTGTTGTTATTTGTTAAAGCATATCCATGGAAGTAATAACCCAACCTGTTTTGGACTGAGGCCTAGTTGTTGTTGAATATCCATGGAAGTAATGCACTAATGCTGGAACTAATTTGAGGAATATTTCATGGCACTTGGGGGTTATTTGATTCATGAATAAGTTAAGTGCAGATTATAAATCATGTGTTGTAATTAGACGAATGAGATTCACTACTGGATTTAAAGTAAATACTATAGATACTATTGGATTTTAAGTAATTACAAGTAAAAAAATGGTTTATCTAATCAAGTAATAAAAGGACTTTTTTTTCACGTGCTCTTATGCATGCATTAGTACTATCTGTACTGTTAGTGTACCTTGAATTCAGCATAAAATTATACAAGAATGACCGTGTAACTAATGCATGTATTGTGGAGTAATATGGAAACTAAAAATGACAACCAAACATCTGACTAATGATCTGGAATTTCATACTGGAATCTATTGGCTGAACACTTTTAAATGAGAAATCTTGTGTGCACTATTTTATGTAAACTGTTACTGGCTTTGCTTGATTCAAACTTCAGGAATAAACTTTTTTGGATTAGTCGAAAAGCTTCACTAATAAACCAAGGGGGAGTCAATTTGGGTATCTGCGGACTTCTTATTTTAGTTTGGCCTGCTTATATGTTCAAAGCTGTTGTACAAATAATTTTTCCTTGGTAATAACGGGATATGTGTCAACTTTCTTGCTAGTTAGCTTTAAGTACTTCCTTTTGCTTCTGATACACAATATTCATCAGTAGGAAATTGTAATAATTCCAGAAATTAGTTAACGCTGTAGCTGCTACAGTGTAGTTAGGCAGTCAGTTAAATAGTTATAACTAACTTTAGTGGCTTAGCTGGTTGAGTAGTGGATTCATGAACTCTATATAAACATGTAATCACATTCATTTCATTCATATAAATACAAAAATTACTTTCTTCCCTCTAAATATCTTTCTCAGTTCGTCTTCTTCTTCTTAACTGTTTTCTCGAGTTGGGATAGTATTTTCGATCCTCGAGTCTATTGAACTCCTGCTATTGAGTTGAATCTAGTATCATTAGTATCAGAGCCATCCTTTCCTTGGATTTACGATGACAAAGACATCAAGATCTTTAGAGAATTCTGCTTCTGAAGTCGTTGAATTACGAGAAATGGGGCAAAAATTGGCCGCGGATATGCGAAATTTGACAGGGAAAGTTACTACTATGAAGAAATTGGATCAGGTGGTACTGGAATTGAAGGAATATTCGGTGAATTCTGGAGAAAATAGAAGAGAAAAATCACCAGCGGACAAGATGATCCATCCAGAGCTAGCAATCTGAGGAGAGAGGACACAGGGATCAAAGCCCCGACAATTATTATAATCCCCAATCCAATTGTTTGAAGTGGTCACGCATGGAATTTTTGATGTTTACCGGGGATGATTTACACTCTTGGTTGTTCAAGATTGAGCGTTTTTTTACAATGGAAAAGGTCCCCGCTTCTGAGAAAATTACTATAGCCACATTGCACTTGGAAAGTGAAGCAATTCAATGACATTTATCCTTTATGAAATATCGACAATTTCTTCAACCTGTAGGGTGGAATGAGTATGTGATGGCATTGGTGGAACAATTTGGATCTGATTTTGATGATCCCATGGAGGAGTTGAAGAAGATTAAACAAGTAGGCACAGTCAAAGAATATCAAGCTGTGTTTGAAAGACATCTTACAAGAGTGAATTTGTCTGAGGAGAATGCAATTTGTTGCTACATTGGGGGATTATCACCCGAACTCAACATTGCTGTCAGATTACCAACCCCACTACCTTAGCTCAAGTGTACAGAAGTGAAAGATTGCAAAAGGCATACCTGGATGCTGTTAAACCTCCAGTAAGTTCACATTCTGTGTTTAGTTCAAGAAAAATAGGAGATTAGAAAATTCTCAGTAATAAACCTATATTGCCTACCCCTAATATAACTCGAGGAAACTTTAATAAGAATCTGAATACAATAAGGTTGAGTCTAGAGGAAATCAATGAAAAGAGAGAAGTAGATGAAACAGATAATTGTATTTGTTAGAATTGGAAGAAGTAGATGAATCAGATAATGTAGTGGATGAAACTGAGGTGGAAGTGCATGAGGAAGAGGAGAGCAAGTTGGAGCTATCTCAACCTGCTGAACATATGGAGATCTCCATTCATGCTTTAAATGGATCTTTAGGTTTTAGGACACTAAAAGTGACTGGATACCATGCTAAGAAAGGGTTGAATATATTGATAGACACTGGAAGTTCTCATAACTTTATAGACCCTGACTTAGTACAATAGCTAGAGTGTGCAGTAAGATCTACTAGTCCACAAATGGTTGCTGCAGCTAATGGAAGCATGAAAGTAGATAAAATGACCATCATCACTTGGTTGTTGCAAGGAGCTGAGTTTTCAGCAGACTTTCTACCGCTACACTTGGGATCTTGTGGTGTAGTGCTTGAGGTGCAATGGGTGTTGAACTTGGGTGATATTAAGATGAATTTTAGAAATCTGACCATGGAATTCTGGTACAAAGGCAGGAAACACGGACTAAGAGGTGCTGGGAGCCATGGGAACCAGGTGTTGGCAAGCTGGCTAAATTTTGTATGATTCAAGTGATGCCCATGGGGAGTGAACAAATGAGAGGACATTCAATAGATCCTGATGAAAGTGTACCTGAAAATGATCAAGCTTTATTAGATTTGTTGTTGGTGTTTCATAAGTTGTTTGAAGAGCCTAGTGGTCTACCCCCTTCCAGGGGGTGTTTAATCATAGGATTGTCTTGCAAGCTGGAACTGAACCCATGAATAAAAGACCTTACAGATACCCTTCCATTAAAAAGGACATTATAGAAGGCCTGGTGTAGCAAATGTTAGAACAAGGGATTATACAGCCTAGTTATAGTCCATTTGCATCTCCAGTAGTTCTAGTGGGTAAGAAAGATGGTACTTGAAGATTATGTGTTGACTATAGGGACCTGAATAAGTGAATAAGTTTACTGTGAAGAACAAGTTCCCTATTCCTATTGTTGAAGATCTATTGGATGAGTTAGGAGGATCAAAAATATTCTCAAAGATTGACTTAAGATCTGGCTATCATCAATTGAGAATGGCTACAGAAGATGTGCCCAAAATTAGAACTCATTTAGGACACTTTGAATACTTGGGGATGCCTTTTGGCTTATCTAATGCACCTGCTACATTCCAAGGATTGATGAATTTTGTATTTCAGGAATTTCTCAAGAAACATATGCTAGTTTTCTTGGTGATATCTTGGTTTTACAGTAGAACTATTGAGGAGCATGTAGTACATCTAAGGTTTGTGTTTGAAGAGATGATTAAGCATCAATTATTTGCCAAGAGGAGCAAGTGTTTCTTTGGAGTTCAGAAAATTAAGTACCTTGGCCACTTTATTTCATTAAGGGGAGTGTCAACAGATTCTCAGAAAATTGAAACACTGAAGAGGTGGCCTATTCCATCTACTCTTAAGCAATTAAGAGGGTTCTTGGGACTGGCTGGTTACTACAGAAGGTTCATACAAGGTTTTGGTGTGATCAGTTAAATGATTTAACCAAGAAGAACAACTTTTAATGGTCATCCATAGTCCAAGAAGCTTTTGATCACTTGAAGGAGGCATTGGCACAAACTCCTGTTCTTGCTTTGCCTGATGTCAATAAGACATTTGTTGTGGGGACTGATGTTAGGGGATTTGGAATAGGGGCTGTACTCATGCAAAAAGGGCATCCAATTGCTTTTATAAGCAAAGTTTTGTCCCTTAAGCATGCTGCACTATTAGTGTATGACAGAGAGTTCCTTATGGAGCAAAGGCTTATAATAAAGACCGATCAGAAGGCTCTGAAGTTCCTTATGAAGCAAAATCTACACACTAATTCACAGATGTTATGGTTGACCAAACTAATGCTTTTTGACTACTCTATAGAGTACAAAAGAGGAGTTGATAATAAAGTGGCTGATGCCTTGTCAAGAGTCACTGGAGCTGAGTTGCTGGCCTTGTTCATTTCACCTACAAATACTGATTTGTTTCACACTATTGTAGCTAGTTGGGATGGTGATGCTGATCTGCAGAAGCTCATGATACACTTACAGCAAAATCCAACAATTCACATGCAATTCACCTGGTGTCAGGGTCAACTAAGAAGGAAGGGTAGGTTAGTGGTTGGCAAGGATCCAGATTTGAGAAAAGAAATCATATCATCTCAAGGTGGTCACTCTTGTGTTGAGGCTACATTAAGTAGACTAATTACTCTTTTTTATTGGAGGGACGTAAGAGGGGATGTGAAGAGATTCATTCAGGGTTGTGATGTTTGCCAAAAGAACAACTCTGATTTATCTGCATATCCTGGTCTTTTGCAAGCTTTACCTATCCCGGATGTGGTATGGTCTTAGATTAGCATGGATTTTATTGATGGGATGCGTAAGTCTCATAAGGTGATTCTAGTGGTAGTGGACAGACTCAGTAAGTATGGGCATTTTTTGCCACTCAAGCATCCTTATACAGCTTAAACTGTTGCTAAAGCTTTCATGGATAATGTTGTGAAGTTGCATGGATTGCCTGAAGCTATCACTAGTGACAGGGATGTTTTCATCAATTTGTTCTGGCAGAATTATTCATATTACAAGGTATTAAGTTGCATACATCTTTAACATATCACCCCCAATCTGATGGTCAAACTGAAGTTTTAAACAGATGTTTAGAGACATACTTGAGATGCTACTGCAATGAGGATGCATCTAATTGGTTTTCTTGTCTTTCCATGGTCGAGTATTGGTATAATACCTCCCATCATTCAGCTATTCAAACAACACCATATGAGCCTTTATATGGCAGACCTCCACCACTACATTTTCCTTACCTTCCTGGTGAATTACCTTCAGCTGAAGTTGATAACACCCTGCTGAATAGAGATTTCAAACTTCAGTCGCTTTAAGCACCAGCTTACAGAGCTCAAATAAGAATGAAACAGTTGGCTGATGCTCATAGAACCGACAAGAATTTTGATGTTGGAGACTGGGTTTACTTCAAGGTTCATCTCTACAAGCAGGTTACTATCACTAATCATGCTTCACACAAGCTAGCTGCTAAGTTTTATGGACCTTTCCAGATTATTAAAAAAATTGGTCATGTTGCCTACACTCTATTGCTTCCTGATTCTATCAAGATACATCGTATTGTCCATGTTTCTCTGTTAAAGAAATGCTATGAATTGCCTCCCTAGATCTCTTATCCTCCCACTATTGACTTGGCAAATCCTCATTGTCCTGAACCTGAGCTAGTCTTACAAAGATGGATGGTAAAGAAAGGGAATAAGGCTGTTCCTTAGTTGTTGATCAAGTGAAATGGACTTCCTGCTGATGTCGCTACTTGAGAATTTGCTAAGTGTACTGAAGACTAGGTTTCCTTTGTTTGATCCTTGAGATCAAGGATCTTTTGTATGGGGGGAGTACTGATACACAATATTCATTAGTAGGAAATTGTAATAATTCCAGAAATTAGTTAACACTGTAGTTGCTACCGTGTAGTTAGTTAGACAGTTAGTTAAGTAGTTATAACTAACTCTAGTGGCTTAGCTGATTGAGTAGTGCATTCATGAACTCTATATAAACATGTAATCACATTCATTTCATTCATAGAAATACAAAATTACTTTCTTCCCTCTACATCTCTTTCTTAGTTCTTCTTCTTCTTCTTAACTGTTTTCTCGAGTTAGTTACTCGTGGGACATTATTTTCAATCCTCGAGTCCATTGAACTCCTACTATCTAGTATCAGCTTCATTCTCTTTTTGTTTTGGCAGCTTAGGAAAGAAAAAGATATGCTGAGGGGTTCACAAGGTCAGAGCTTTGAACTAATCAGGGTAATTTCAAATATCTTTACCTTTGTTGGTGATTCTTTTGGTTTCTATCTCTTGGCCATTATCAAGTCATCTTCAGATGTTGTAAACAAATACAGTTGTGTGACGCTCCAAAGCCACGTAATTGGCACCCGAAACTCTAGCCGACCTCAGCGAACCATGCGAGCCTCTCTCGTTGCGTATGGCTGATGCGAGCGCATCATGTTGATTTTATTTTTAGGATCAAATTTAAATTAAAAAAAGAGTCACTTCGTGTTGATCTTATATTTAGGGTCAATTTTAAATTTTAAAAAGTAGAGTCTACTTTGGTGACCACCACTGTTTCAATTTTCTAAGGTTAATTTTGAAGTCCACTGCTGCGACTTTTTCTTCTTCACTGTGCTACTACCACTACAACACCTTCTTCTTTTCACTGCTTCACTTCAACGATGCGCTCGCATCGCTTCACGTATGCGTGATCCGGAGCCTTCTCGCCTTTTTCCGCATCACGCTTCCTTGAACACTGCAACGAACCAACTCGTGTAATAATCCCTAATTATGCACCTAAGTCATGAATGCAAAAGCTTTTGAAAATTTTTTATCATTTGAGTATTAAAAATTATGCACGAACAAACGTTAAATCAACCACTTTTTTAGTTTTAAATGAAAATTCATAAAATTAATATTAAGTATCATGCTTGCATGCCATATGAATAATTGTAATTACAATCCGAAAGAACTGCTGTCGTCTATGGCACCTCTATTATAAGGATTAAGCTAGGAAATCGAGACAAATCTCGGTGACTCAAAGAATATAACAATCTAAGCTCCACGAGATGTAAGTGGAGTCTCACCACAAGTATTCGACTGGAAGATGTGAAACTGGGCTAATCTTATGGCTCAGGGTGGTCAACACATAATCCTAAAATAAAAAAAAGGTTGAATGACCAAAAGGCCTAGGCTTCACATGCCTAGTATACATCATACAACCGTTTCCCCGAGAAGTGAGACAAGATTTAAGGAAATCAAATGATACACATAGACATTGATATAAGAAAGAAGCATTTATATCAATTCTCAATTTGGATAGTGAAATGAAATGTCAAAGTAAACACATTCCAAAGTCCTCGCTTTTAGCAATAAAGTTTAATCAAAATCATGTGAGATTTTATCATTTACCGTGGATTACTATACCCTCACCGTCACAAGATTTAAAGTCAACTAGGTAATGTACCTAACAGTGTTGTCAAAGGGCGCTTGAGCCATGAAGCGAGGCTCAAAACGTGTGCGCTTGAGCCCTGAAGCGAGGCTCAAGACCTGTTGAGCGCTTCATCTCCCTTAATGTGCGCATCAGTGTCCTCATCGAGGCTTTTACGCATACTTTTCCTTGCCAATGAGCCTCTTCTGAAGAGATGAAACTAAACAACTGATATTCCACTTTATCGTAATATTTATACTTTATTTTTTCATGTATTTGTCATTCATGCTTATAATTATTAGTCTTGGACCAAACATATATGTCATGGATCAAACATATATATTTATATTTTTCTTCCTTTGCACATTTTTCATTAAATCTCGCTCTTTGTGCTTTGCAGTTAAAGTCCCAACAAACCCTAGAGCTTATCTGCGCTATCTGTACCCTACTTGCTCAGGATATCTCATTACAGTGCTGTATGAATCGATTAAGCCATGCTAATAATGTAGCACAATAGTACCCTCTCATGGGGCACTCTAGCATAATTCCTAAAGGTAAGTAGGTTCTACGCCTACTCCGCCACGTGCAGTTTCATAACATCAGATGGAAAATCTTAGAAGCCAATCTAGATGAACCAAGTAACTCCCAAATTATCAACCTTGGTCTTTATATCCAATCCAACCATTTGAGCAACAATCGAATAAAATCCTTTCACATTCATGATAAAGAAATCTACAAATGAAAATCATTTTTAAAGATTCAACATGTATTATTTTGAGCCGGGGGTCTATCGGAAATAGCCTTTCTACTTCTCTTGAAGTAGTGGTATGGACTGCGTACATCTTATCCCCCAGACCCCACTATGTGGGAATACACTGGGTTTGTTGTTGTTGTTGCTGCAACGTGTATTATTTCAATATGTAAAGGTTTTAAAAAACATTAACACTTCACATTTTATAAAAATCATGAAAAATAGCACATAGCCATGTACCATAAGGAATGGTTCAATCCCAATTGTCTGTCTTACAAGTTAGTATTCACATTAAACTATTTTTCATAAATTCTTATATCGGGAAAACCTTCAAGAGGTAGCAAGTTTCAGTATATCTCGAATCACTTTCCAAATTTTACCCCAAGAATCTTTTACAATACACATATACGAGTTTATGTAAATCAATGACTCATCATAACAATACCAACTAAGTCAACCAAGTGCCTAACACTCAAATTTAACTTTACAAGTGAGAACATGAGGTCTCAGGTTCATATCCTAGTAGAGACACAAATATTAGTTGATTCTTCCCATCTGTCCTAACCTTCGTGGATAGTCTATTGCTGGTGGTAGATGGTAGGTATCATGTGGAATTAGTCGAGATGCGCCAAAGCTGGCCGAAACACCACAGTTATTAAAAAAAGTTTAGCAAGAAGTCCTATTTTTCAATTTGAAAGTCAAATCCTTCAGTTTTAACCCCAATTCATCCATTGCATGTGTTATAGTTACTACTCACTCCTTTAGAAACTTTTAAAGATGCCATTCAAGCTAACCCCAACACCATTCATCTTTTTTATCAACAAACTTTTCAATTTCAAAACTAACTTTCCAGGGTTTCATGAATCAGTGTTTAAATCTAACTCCTACATCAAAAGTATAGTCTACAATGTCCATGGAGCATAATATACTAAATTGGAGTGAAAGCAATGCCTCTTTGTAGGACCCTAGACTTTTCACGGCTTGTGTTCTTTAAAGGTTCTCGATATTTTCTTCACAAATCTAACTTCGTGATGTTGGAGACTTAGGAAATGTATTTAAGGAACCAAATCTACCAAGCAATGCAAACTTTCGCCTCAAAGTAGCATGCATAGAGTAGGAGCTCTCTTTTCTCTCTAACTCCTAAGAACTAGTTCCAAACAATTAAATTTTCTTTCTCCCGAAATGCCTTTAAAAGGCTGCTTAAGTTGGACGTTTCAAGTGATGCCTCACGCCACTATCGGATATATGTCATTGATTTCTTGAAGTTTCTTGACACCAAGAGTGGCCTTTCAGCTGGATTCCATTACCAACAACTCTTTTTTTCCAAATTTCACTCCAACTTCATCTCCTCCATGTTTCATTCTCTTTTTGTATTTGCAAGTGGAGATACCATTAATTATCCCCTTCTTTAACTCTTGCACCCGATTCATTTCATGGGACGTACTCTCTTTTTCCCAATTTCCTTATTTTTAGTTCCTTTTTTTTGGCTTATTTTGTCTCTACATAATCCTTTTTTTTTCCGTATCTTAGTCACTGCCAAGTATTCCATTGATTCCAAATTTTCTTTTTTATCTTGCCAACTAATCATTGGTTTAATGATTACCCCCATTAATCTTTGCTTATTCATTGATAAATAATTACTCCCCAAAGAATCTGATAACATTGATTCATTTATTCAATTAATTCAACCACTTGCTGGTAGAAATACAAGGTAAGACTGCGTACAATAGACCCTTGTGGTTTGACCCTTCTTTGGACATGTGCATAGCGGGAGCTTTAGTACATCAGGCTGCCCTTTTTATTCCTATAGTAACTTTAAGTGTTCCTGTGACTTTGTTACACTCGCGGGCCCAACGTGATTCGAGTTTGATTAAATTTCATCCTTTAGCTCTAAATTAGTCACTGCTTATAGAAATTCTCGGTGCTTCAAAAGTTTGACACTAAAAACTGCGTTCATTAGTTGAGTAATGCCATCTACTTATTTGGCTATAAAACTGGTGATGTTCTGTATTCTTATTAGTAAAATAAAAATGATGTGCTTTTTGTACTCTGTGACACTAATGTTGACATAATTTTAAAATTTAGAGGAGCACAAAGTATTAATTGATCTTGGAACGTAGAAATGTGGAAGCATATGAAAGGTCTTTTAGATGTGTCACGACCCAAATTATGGGATCATGTGGGCGCTTACCCAACTCTACCCTAGATAGGAGAACCCTTACCATCCAACCTTTAACAGCTGCGGAAAACATTACCAAACCTTAAGCATAGTAATAAATAACTTTCGATTTAAAACCAAAACATTTCTACAATACCAAATGCAAAATTCAACAAAACAACTTTTCAGAACCCAATCTAAACATGTACAAGAGCTCTAAATACAAGGACAAATCATAACACAACCTCCATGTAAGAGTAGTATAACAGGTGTATGTATATATATATATATGTATATATGTACGTATGTATGTATGTATGTATGTATAGCTATTGAAGAGTGATCACAGTCGCACCACAAAAACTTCAAATGACCTTCAATCATTTCTATACCTCCAAAAAGAGGTATAGTAAGTGTAGTATCAGTACAAAACACACGTACTAATAGGTATCATCAGTCTGCTCGTGTTTGAAGCATATAACAACATATAGCAATCAAGAAGAGATCATGGCAATATTCACTTAACGAGCATCAACATACATCAATTCCTAACCTTATCGCTTTTCCTTAATTATAACATTATTAATTTATCCTCAGAGCATTTAAAACAGCTCTACACTCCTCTCTTATTAATCCTCTTCCGTGATGTCCGTCGCTCACTATTCTAAATCTATTACACACCGATAATGCGACCACTGGGACAAGGAATGAAGCAAGCAACCAATTTCACAAGAAGGGACAACGATACACTCCATATGTGTGTATATATATGTGCATATATATATATACGCGCACACACACATATATATATACACACATATGCTAGGGTCAGCAGGGACCCTTAGTCATGACCTGCATGACCTGCAGGGGACGAGCTCCGTATATGTTTCGTATCAACATGGTCCCCAATCCTAATATTAATTTGTGCCTGCATGACACATTGACACCCAGTCTCAATATCATTAAAATAAGTAAAAACCTCAACAAAATGCTTTGAGCACAATAATATTGATATTCAAGTTCATATTTTCTTCATCAACACTTAAACCTTCAATTAATCATTTTGGCCTAGCCTTTAACATCATCTCAAATAACAATTCAAGCATGCCCAAAGGCTAATCACGATCATATAAAGCTAATAAAATTTCTAGTACTCTGTAAGTCATAGTTACAGTTATAGGTTGGGTATGTTGAGTCCTGTCCTGATCATTCTGTTGTTGTATAGTAACAAATTCTATTAGAGGCTTCATAGACAATGTAAAGTTATCGTATGTAATCATAATTTCAGTTGTCTACTGTATTAGTGCGGCCATTTGACCCGTGCTACTTATGTACCATTCAGGAAATTGTCTCATAAATATTGACTCTTCCGCTTAATGAAGGTCATTTGTATAGCAAGTGTTCGTATGAACCCTTGTCCACTCTTTCCGGTCTGGGGCATGTCAAACTTGGTATTAGAGCATAGGTTCTGTTGTTGCAGGAAATCTTTGAAGTCGTGCCTGGTAGAGCCTCACTTATGAATTTGGTTGTGCACCACATTTATATTGGAGGGACTGCTTGGGCATTTAGGACTTATGACCTTATTTTATGATTTAGATCGTGCGATGATAGAAGAATGACCTAAAGAGATGAAGACTAAGAGAAACAAGATAACAAACAAATGCAATAAAGTTAGATAGCTTGACATACGAGATTACAAGAAAAAGGAACCAAATCGTGTATCAAACGATAAGACCCCTAAGACCCGCAATAACAACACTAAACTCTTACGTTGACCGCTAAGGGAATCAACTCTGCCTTACAACCACCGTTTCTAAGCAAAGATCAATAATGGCTTTTCTAAGCCCTACACTACACTCTCAAAGAGAGAAGAAAAAGTCTTTCAATGGCTCTAAAATATCCATAATCAACTAAAGAGCAAATGATCTAATAGAAGACTATTTATACGCTAGCTTATTACATAGAAAAATAGCCAAAATACCCTTAATGAAAGGGGTGGTCATGGAGTGTCTTTCCAGTAAGTGTAATCCCCAAAATACCATTAATGAAGGGTGCTTCTTCAATGCTCCAAAACTAAGAGGTCATGCTTCAACACTTGTGGACTCGAGTTGGCATCAAAGGTAAGCCCCCACGCAATCTTCCACATACGGGTTTGCGTTATGTCGTGCTCAAAACGGGTCCTCCATGCATGTTCTTGTGTCCTCGAGGTGACCAAGTCTTGAGTCCTTATGCATTGACCTCCAATGATGTCTTCAAAAGCATTCAAAAGCATAGATGACCATTTGGCTCGTATCATCCTCCCCTTCTTGAAAAGAATTCGACCTCGAATCCATACCTTGCAAAACTAAAGAAAGGACAAACAAGCACAACTTCCTCATGGCATGTGAGGGTTAGGGTTAGTACAACAAATAACTTCATCATGCCAAGGTGGTATATATTTGAGATATAATCACGAATCCTTTGTCTTAGTCATAAAGAGCTTAGTAAGAATGTTACTAAGGAAATAGCTATGACAAGTATCAAGAGGTAAAGAAACTACAAAGGTCTTAATGGTATCACTAAGTCCAAAAGGTAAGGCTACCCTTGTCTTAGGAACCATAAAGCACAATTGTTTCATTACCTCTTTAAGTGGCCTCATCAAACGTGGTGCCACTATTGGTCTCAAAGTCCACCAATCCCAATAGCCTTATCAATCAAACAAGTGGACCAACCAATAAGACCCCTACCTCTACTTATTGCAAACTCGAAACTAGCATTGATGTCATCATAGGCAAAGAGGTAGTATAGGAAAGAATTAAGTATAAAGACGTGGACAGATGAAGACAAAGCATTTAAACACATACGCGCTCGTTCCTTCAAACAAATAGACAACTTGGCATCCATAAGTTGGGATTCATGCAACTTAAGAACAAGTGTGTCAAGCAAGGATGCACATTTAAAAGCATTACCCCAAGGAGACAATGACATTTTTGCTCTCGGGTTTTCAAGAATGACAATTTGCTTGTCATGTAGACCACCAACACCACCATTTCCATATTTGGCACCGAGGTCAAATGGAAAAAGTAGCCATAGACACGGGTCTAAACAACACTCCCTTTCCCCATAGGCCTCACCCAAACTACAAGATATACTCTCTACAATAGCTATATATCATTAAAAGTAAATAGAGAGTAGAGAAAGGTATCACTCAAGTCAACTTCAACTAAAGTGTCCTCATGTATGTACTCACTAGTTTCAATATCATCACCATGACTACTCTCAATAATAAGGTCACACATAGTAAAAGAAGTAATTTTCAAACAATGGACACCTTCCCTTTCTATGGAAGTACCCTCAAGTAGACACATACCACTACCAAAGTCCAAGGAATTATTACTTAAGTCTTCACAAGAAGCAAGCAATTCATCCTCTTAGTCATCAAACATGGGTGAGGTGTCATATAAAGGATCACAACCACAATCAATTTTCAAGGAACAATCACTTATTGGGTTTCTTAAGAATTCAAGCAAGTCAAAATTATTATCATCACCCAATTGATCATTCCTTTCCAAGACCTCACATTCCCTTCCCTTAAGGGTACTCTTATCTTCCAAGAAAGATTTCCATCTTTAGGAGGAATGTTGTCACACCATAGTGGGTTGGCATATAAGCTATATCTTTTAAGACAAGCTATACCTTCAACTTCATTCTCACCACTAGGTTCATTAGAAGTGAACTCATGATCTTCAAATAAGATACTGTCCTTAGAGAGAGAAGGATCTATCCATGAAGAGGATATAGAACATGCAAATCCATTCTCTAAAAGATCATTATCAAGTATCAAAGATGTTTCAAGCACATGATTATCCCTATGAGCAAAACCGAGAGTAGAACATTCTAAAGGAGTCACTCCTATTTATTTGATCAACATTTTTAATATCATCACTCACTTAAGGACATGTATGATGGAGCTAAAACTCAGGTGAGGACGGCGGGAGGAGACTCAGAGCATTTCACTGTCTTGACAGGATTGCATCAGGGATCTACTCTTAGTCCCTTTTTGTTTGCTTTGGTGATGGTTGTGTTGACGCGGCGTATTCAAGGAGAGGTGCCTTGGTGTATGCTTTTTGCAGATGATGTAGTTTTGATTGATGAGATGCGGGGGGTGTGAATGATAAATTAGAGGTGTGGAAACAAACTCTTGAGTCTAAAGGGTTCAGGTTGAGTAGGAGCAAGACAGAGTATTTGGAATGCAAGTTTAATGACGTGAGGTTGGAGAATGAGGTGGTAGTGAAGTTGGAATCACAGGTGGTATGTAAGAGGGATAGTTTCAAGTATCTCGGGTTCGTGATTCAGGGTAATGGTGAGATTGACTAGGATGTCTCGCACTGTATTGGGGCGGGATGGATGAAGTGGAAGCTCGCTTCGGGGGTGTTGTGTGATAAGAAGGTGCCGCCCAAGCTTAAAGGCAAATTCTACAGGGTGGCAGTCCATCCGGCCATGTTGTATGGAGCGGAGTGTTGGTTAGTTAAGAACTCCCACATTTAAAAAATGAAGGTGGCGGAAATGCGGATGTTGCATTGGATGTGTGGGCTGGCTAGGGGGGATAGAGTTCGGAATGAGACTATCAGAGAGAAGGTTGGTGTGACTCCAGTGGAGAATAAGATGCGGGAATATGGTTCGGACATGTGATGAGGAGGGGCATGGATGCCCCAGTTCGTAGGTGTGAGAGACTAGCTTTGGATGGTCTTAGGCGGGGTAGGGGTAGGCCGAAGAAGTACTGGGAAGAGGTGATTAGGCGGGACATGGAGCAGTTACAACTCACTGAGGACATGACCCTAGATAGGAAGATCTGGAGGACGCGAATTAGGGCAGAAAGCTAGGGTCAGTTTGGGTCGCTAGTGTAGGGAATTACTTGGTGGGAGTATTATTCTTGTTATGATACCTTGTTTCATGCTTTATTACGAATCTGTTTATTTTTCTCTGTTTTCTATTACTTGTGGGTGTCGTATTTATGTTATGCCATTTTGTTCCATGCTTTACTATGTATTTGTGTAGTATTCCATGTCTCGAGCCGGGGTTTATCGGAAACAACCTTTCTACTTCTTTAGAGGTAGAGGTATGGACTGCGTACATCTTACCCTCCCCAGACCCCACTATGTGGGAATACATTGGGTTTGTTGTTTTTGTTGTTGTTATCACTCACTTGAGATCCATTAAACACATTACGTACATCCTCAAGTAGTGGACAAATTTAGCACATAAGTTGACCAACACAATTCCCACAAGATGATGTACTATCATTCAACACATTGGAACACTAGGTGGACATAAATTGATCTTACAAGAAGAGTCAATTCAGTCATCAATAGGATCAACTAGTGTATCCACATTCACAACATGTACATCATCATCAAGGGGCAAAGAATCAATAGAAGATGTATTATCATTCAACACAATGGCTTCAACACTAGGTGGACTTAAATTGATCTTACAAGAAGAGTCAATTCGGTTATCAATAGGATCAACTAGTGTATCCACACTCACAACAAGTACATCATCAACAAGAGACAAAGAATCAATAGACTCACAAATAGGTAAGCTACTACTAACACTTAATGGGCTACTAGCCACACAATTATCATTCACATGCATAAAAGTGTAAGAGTTAGCTATTTTATCTTGAAGTTCTTGAGTAGATTCTTCTTTGCCGTGGTGTGAAGGTTTCCCACATGCTTCGGTAGCAACTTCTCCTTGGCTTTGTGCTCCTTCGCTTGCCATGTTAGTACCTACACAAATGTCCTTAGAAATAGAAGGACAAACATAGTTAGCATGGTTTGGTGGCAACCCCCTCACTTCACTCCACACAACCTCTCCTTTTTCCACTCTTGGATTGCTACTTTGCACACCCTTACTCCTCTCAATCTTTTGTCTCTCATAATCATTCGACTTGGAGTAAGTGATCACATCTCCTTGTGGTTTGGGAAGAATTGAGGTAAAGAGATAATTTCCCCAACGGTCCACTACAACCTTAGGCCAATTTAGCACATTTGGAACTCTATGTTGTGCAAATCAATCGGCACCCAAGCATACATGACCTGGTGTTAAGGGGAAGATATCGCACCACACCTCCCATAGTATTCAAATTGGGTGAAGACAATCCGCACTCTCTCGGTAACCTTATACCCGTCCAAGGAGTATGGAACAAGTAAAGGTTCTCTAAACAATCCCATATAGTCAACAATGGGTGGCATGATATAGTTCTTATGGCGCCAATCATCTAGCACAAGGAGGCAGCCCGGTACCCCATAAATGCTTACCTTTCCGGAGTGAACACTTCTCTTAGGATCAACATTGTAGAGTTTAGGACAACCCATGGGCACATGAGTATCCCTCGGCCTCGGAGATGTATTCTCTCTTCTTCTCATGGGACAACCTACACTATAGCTAGTATACCCATTCACACCACTTCGAACTTGATAAGATGTACTACAAGGTGAAGAATATGAATCTTTATGCTCCACACGTGCACTCTCACCATGGATCTCATAAGCTTTGCGAAGGAAGGGATTATACCTTACACCAATTCTAGGTTCGGAGTGGGAAGTGTAAGACTCCTCACATGCACCAACTTCATCATAAGAACCATCACAAGGTCCTACATCATCTCCATATTCACCATAAACACTAGGAACTTCATTTACCTCATTTTCTCCCTCAAAACGATAACTCCCAATTCTGCCCATGTGAGATTTGTGGCTTGAAAATGTGATATTGATGTTTGGGAGTTCAAAGTGTGCTTGAATATTAAAAAATCATTCAATTTGGAGTTTATTTGGGTTAGGTTCCATTTTTGAATGTTCTTGGTGTTCTTCATGTTCTTCATATGTTGTTGAAGAACATTCAAAAAGTGGTGGTTTGATCCAAAAAGAAGAAGAAAGAGAGTGTGGTCCTTGTTTGTACAAAGAATATTCAAAGCATATTCCAAGTCTTTCAAAGGAAGAAAGAGTCCAAAAGCATCAAAAAAGGAATATTCTCAAAGAAGAGGACAAGGGAAAGTACAAGGGTGGACCACAACAAATTCAAACTCTTTTGAGCTTGAAAAAGGGTCCATTCTTTGTGTTTCCTTCACCAAAACCAATTACCACACTATCAAGAAGAAGATTGTTGAATTTTAAATTGGAAACAAGTCAACTCCAAATCGTTGACCAATTTTGACCAAGGCTGCCACGTCATCAAAGTGCCACATCATCAACTTAAAAATACCTTGAAGCTCAAATTTAGGTTCTAAGTTTCTTTTCTTTGTTTCTTTAGTTTTATTTCTTGATTCTAGAACTAATTAACAACTAGTAATCACCTGCTTAGTTGTGAATTAGTTGTTTGAGTTCGTTTTCTTCGTGTTTCCGTTCTTTGTGTGCTTTTCTCATTTTGATTCGTTGAATTTCTTTGTTTCAAGTTCGTAAGTAGATTTTATTTTGTGTCTTGAGTCAATCAAACAAGAATCTATTCCAACCGCTAAGTAGTGATTGACACCTTATTGACTACCAGAATATAAGCAACTTTCAATATTTGCCGCTCCAATTGAGAGGATCACAAAGGTGAGTGTATACGAGTGTTGGTGAGGAGCTTTTACTACTAATCTTGTTTGTTCATTTGTAGGTACAAGGTGATATAAGGGGAACATATCTTGGTAGCCTCGGACTATTGTGACTACATCATGGGAGACTATGATTGTAGTGAGGGATTTTATGGCTACGATGATGTTAGAGATTATGGGGCTATGAATATAGCCATGATCAAGATCCCTTCCAATTTCGAGATTCACCTTTCAAGTTTCTTCAACTTCAAGTTCAACAATGGTGGATGACTCAAAACAACCCGGAAATATCTCAAATTCAAGATCTAAACTCCTATAGTGTTAGAGAACACAAATCTAACACTAAAAACACAAAATCAAAAACTCAAATTTTGACCTAGGGTCAAAAACGGGAGTAGTACTCTTTTGGGATTTTTGTTTTTTGACACTTTTTTTTTTGTGATTTTTCAATTTCTAGACTCTAATAGCGTTAGGGAACAAGAATCTAACACTAGAAACACCAAAAGACACAAAAATTTAGGACCTAAAATTTTGGCCTAGGGATAAAAACGGGATAACAACTTTTTTTTTGCAATTTTCAGATTTGACACTTTTTTTGGTTGAATTTTTAGATAGCAATCCCAAGATTGATTTTATTGGAATAAAATCAAACCTTGCTCTTGATACCAAATGATAGAAGAATGACCTAAAGAGATGAAGACTAAGAGAAACAAGATAACAAACAAATGCAATAAAGTAAGATAGATAGCTTGACTCCTGACTCCTGCACAATCAAATAGAGTTTGTAACGTACTAACACTTCTTCAGTGTGTAGCCTCTCATTTTGACACCAAAATGTTGCTCCTCGATGGTAAAAATTCTCTTCCTTTTTTGTTAAAGTTCTCTTATCTGTTTGCAAAGGCAATAACCTTGGGTCTTTCTGATACACAAAAAAAGCCTTTGCTGACTGTGCTTTTAGGTAGAATATTGTTGGATAGCTAGAAAATTGTTGTCTATGTTAATTTGCTCGGGCACAGAAATCTCAGCATGCCGCATAGTTACATATCTTATACCACAGGCACTGGCGTAGTGCTTTTCATTTGATAAAATTCCTATTTGCTTGTCAAAAAGAATCCTACAAACACAAGTCAAAGAATAAGATCCAAAACAGTATCAAATTAATGCCACTCTACATTTTTTTGATAAATCTTTGGAGGAGAATTGGAATTTGATTTACATACGAAGACATTACACTTGGATTTTACTTTTTTCTTTGAAACTGGTAATGTTGTATTCCTCAGCATTAAGGATATGCTTGAGTCCTTCAAAAGGGTGCAAACAGGAAGTAGGAGAGATCCTAAAAATCTACTGGTTCTAATTCATCTATTTCTATCTTTTTACGCCAATAATAAAAGGATTCAATACAATTTCAGTTAACTTTATGAATAGAATTGGACCTATCTTCAAAACTTTTGCTACTTCTCTCTTTCCATACGTTCCACCATATGCAGTTTGGGATGATTTTCTACCATCTCCTGTGGATCTTGCCCCCTCCTCTTCTAATCCAGCAACTCAGCAGATCTGCAGTATGCTCGGGCATGGTCCATTTCGTGTCTGTGAGGTTAAAAAATAAGGCCCATAACTGTGCAGTAAATTTACAATGCAAAAAGAGGGGACTATTTGTCTCTTCTGTTTCACCACAAAGTTGGCATCTGGAAACTATAATCTGCCCCTTTCTCTTCAAAACCTCATGTATTAGGCAAGCTTTTCTTACTACCAAGTACCAACCAAGTAAACCATTTGCTTTAGTTGGAGCTATGTTTTTCCAGACAGTGTTCCACAAAACTTGTCTTCTGTTTAGCTGTTCATTTCTTTTCTCGTAAGCCCTCTTAGCAGAGAATTTTCCATCATTTTTGTGCTTCCATCTCATAGAATCTGAATTTGAGGTAGTGCCTGGGAAGTCCTCTAGTAGAAGAAACATGTTGGCCACCCTGTCCACCTCCCAATCATTCAATAATCTTCTAAAGAAAGATCCCATCCATGATCAGTCCAGCATTCTTTGACAGTTGCTTCAGGGTTGTTGCATATGCTGAATAGGTCGGAAAGGTATCCTTAAGAGGGTTCTGACTGTTCCAAGTATCTCCCCTTCCCAAAACTTGGTTTTTCTCCCATCTCCACGTTTATAGCCATGTTCTCTCTTCTATATTTTTCCAAAGGTCTCAGATTGTTCTCCATGCCCCACTTCCATAGGGCATAGAACTAGATTGCTCCACCATGGGCTGTTCTCGCCATATTTAACTTTGACGATCTCCATCCTTAGAGCCTGGTCTTCTTCACCATATCTCCAAAGCCATTTCATCTGGAGGGTATCGTTCTGTCTCTTTAGTTTTTGATGCCTAATCCTCCCAAGTACCTATTGTTCATTGTTACTTCCCATATCACCAGCTTATATCCTTTTTTCTCCTTGCATCTATGTCAAAGAAAATCCCTTCTGAGCTTGTCCAGTTTCTTCACAACCTTTTGCAGTATAGGGAATAGAGACATTACATAAGTAGGAAGAGCGTCTAAAACGAGTGAGTCTTCCTCCTAATGACAAATGTTGAGTCTTCCATCTTGTCAATCTCTTTTCTGCCTTCTCTATTATGCCATCCCATATAACTGCATCTTATGTTTATAACCAAGTGCCATGCCCAAGTGAACTGTAGGCAAATGATCCACATTACAACCAAGTATGTCTCCGAAACCCTAGTTGTTGAGTACCTTCTTGATTGGGAACAAAGGTTTCAAAACAATTGTAGCAATCTGATGTAATTTATCTGTTCCTCAATAGGTTCACAAAAAAAAAAGTGTCATCGGCGTAAAGTAGATGACATATTTCCTTGGTTTGCACTATAGCACCTCCTATCTGAAAGCCTCTAATCCAGTTGTTTAGAATTGTTCTCCTCATCATACTATCTAAACCTTCCATAGCCAAAACAAAAAGTAATGGAGATGGAAGATCTCCCTGTCTAAGACCCCCCTCCCACATGTGAAAGATCCAATTGGTTCACCATTCACTAGAATAGAATACCTGATAGTACTGATGCAATATCTTAGCCACCCCGACCATTTTTTACTATAATCCATTTGTCCGAGTATGTTCAGCAGGAATTTCCAGTTAACATGGCCAAAGGCCTTTTCACTGTCCAATTTACACGACTCGAGGCGCATCTCCTCCTTTCATTCTAGAATCCACACACACAGCAGCATCCATAATTTGCCTCCCTTTTATGAAAGCCATTTGGTTCTTGTTAACCAACCTATCTATCACCCTTTTCAATCTTGGATTTATCTTATGTTATGCCATCTTGTTGCATGCTTTACTATGAATTTGTGTAGTATTCTGTGTCTCGAGCCAGGGGTCTATCGGAAACAGCCTTTCTACTTCTTTAGAGGTAGAGGTATGGACTGCGTACATCTTACACTCCCTAGACCTCACTATGTGGGAATATACTGGGTTTGTTGTTGTTGTTGTAGATAGCTTGACATACGAGATTACAAGAAAAAGGAACCAAATCGTGTATCAAACGATAAGACCCCTAAGACCCGCAATAACAACACTAAACTCTTACGTTGACCGCTAAGGGAATCAACTCTGCCTTACAACCACCGTTTCTAAGCAAAGATCAATAATGGCTTTTCTAAGCCCTACACTACACTCTCAAAGAGAGAAGAAAAAGTCTTTCAATGGCTCTAAAATATCCATAATCAACTAAAGAGCAAATGATCTAATAGAAGACTATTTATACGCTAGCTTATTAGAAAAATAGCCAAAATACCCTTAATGAAAGGGGTGGTCATGGAGTGTCTTTCCAGTAAGTGTAATCCCCAAAATACCATTAATGAAGGGTGCTTCTTCAATGCTCCAAAACTAAGAGGTCATGCTTCAACACTTGTGGACTCGAGTTGGCATCAAAGGTAAGCCCCCACGCAATCTTCCACATACGGGTTTGCGTTATGTCGTGCTCAAAACGGGTCCTCCATGCATGTTCTTGTGTCCTCGAGGTGACCAAGTCTTGAGTCTTTATACAGAGGCCTCCCCAATGATGTTTTCAAAAGCATAGATGGCCATTTGGCTTGTATCATGTGACAGAGCTAAGTCTTTAGAAATTAGAAGTTCCTTCTTATCCACACTCTGCTGAATCATGATATAGGTGCTGCCTTTTAATGGCAACCTCAGACAAGGCCAAAAACCAAACTTTAATTTTGCCAATTAGGCATCCTTCAGCTAATCACATCGATCTCATAGGTGGGCTTAAGATGGCCCGGTGAGTCTGATCCTTTAGATCCCTAAATGTTCTACAAAAGGAAGGTGTTACCATCAGATTTATTTATGCAGTTCTTAAGGAGGAGATTAGTCAAAGAACTCGGTTAAGGATTATTCATCTACAGAATCAGAAATGGCACCTTCTGATGCAATTTTTGTTGAAAAATGCTGTCAACTTCTATGTCTGAAAGATTTCTTTTAAGTTCCCTCCCATGCTTATAGGATTTAAGCCTATGGAGGATGTTTAGTACTACTTTTGTGATGAAACTTCAAGGTAATGTATAAGTTAAGAATTGGTGATCGAAACGACTCCTGGCAAGTTGAGAAGATGATAGCAGCCTGGAGTGATACGAAAAAGGTTCCACACCAGTGTCAACCAGAGATGTCCCTTGTTGACTAACGAGGCGTTGATTATTTATTAGATATTGTTTCCAGGTAAGTACATAAAGGATTTCTATAAACTTTATGCATTGGAGTACCCAAATTAGGATATGACGTGTAAATCCTTCGATGCAAGCAAGATCGGGGATGAGTGTATTAATTTTTTATAAGAATATCTAGAGACAGATGCCCTATTTTGACTTGTGTTAGTGCTATGAAGGGGATTGGTATGTGACCTAAGGTTAGGATTAAAGGATATTAAGGAATTAGGCATAAGTTTAGATATATTAGAGTACCCGGAGTAGCATAAGACATTGTACGGGTGATTTGCTTATATGAAGGCGGTTGTTAAATCTGAGGTATAATAGAATATTATCTGAATAACCTAGACTAAATAAATGTGTAGAATAAAGTTCCTGGTAAGGGTACGACTCTTATGAGGATTAGAGAAAATTATAGAGATAGTTATACAACTTCAATGGCTAGTGGTGTCATATTATGAGAATTGGTGCTGGTATCGATGTTGAGTTCCAGATACCCTTAGGATTATGTTAGCATAAATCCATATATGTAAATATTATAGCTTATTTGCTTTTAGAATTATACGTGTTACATATCTTATAGCCTAATTGTGAACATGTTACTTATTTTCATGCTGATATGTGCTTTATGGATTATTTATTTATGTGCTATTTGCATCATAAATCCTTAATTTATAGGTTATATGTTACATGAATCATTGTTTATATGATATGCATATTCTATACCATTTGTTCATAAATTACATGCTATATAAATCATTTGTTTATGTGTTACGTGTTTTATAAAGAGAGTACTTACATGCTATATGTTTCATGAAATATTGATCCATATGTTAGATGTGATTCGAACTATTTATTTATAAGTTTTTTTTATATCCTAGATCATTTGCTTATAGGCTATATATTATATGAATCTATGTATGTCACATGTTTTATTGGAAGATACTTTTGTGGCATGTGTCGATTTACGCGATTGTGTGTTTTACAAATTAATTGTCTACACAATTGCTTCATGAAATATTTGATCACGTGTCGAGTAACTGGTAAAGTTGCTGTCATGTGACTAGGAGGTCACGGGTTCAAGCCTTGGAAACAACTTCTGGCAGGACTGCATGGTAAGGCTGCGTACAATGCACCTTGTGTTGGGGACCTTCTCGGACCCTGCGCATAACGGGAGTATTAGTGCACCGGGCTGAAATACTGCGTAGATACATATTAGAGAATCTTTTTTTTTTTTTATAAATATGTTATGGGTTGTTTATTTACATGTTATAAATCATAGGTCACTCATTTCTGCGTTACATGTCCTATAGCTTATTTTTTTAAATATTATGTGTTTTGAAAGATCTATTATTAGAATGTCAAAATTAAACCGCTCATATGACATATGTTTAAATGTTTATATGTTGTAGTGATATTTATTTAGAGGTTATAGTTCATAAGCTCATACGTCATAAACAAATTATTATATGCTAATTGTTTCCTTTAAGATCTAAGAATTAAGTACTTAAATAGATTACTTGTTTATTTGATTATGTGATAATTGCCATGTCATAATTCACTCCGTTACCTGTTTATATGCAGCAAAAATTATTTTCTATAGATTATAGGCTTTATGGATTGTTTATTTATATGCCATCCTATTCATTGTGTAGTCATTTAAGTATTATATGTCTTGCTGCTTTCCTATTTTGAGATGTTTAAAGTCTGTTTGCTTGAATAATATATGTTTACTTGCTTAAAGGATTTATTTGATCCAAGCGGATTTTAATTTAGTTGATTGGTAGATAATGTGTTCAACATATGTTCATAATGAGTATCAAAGAGTGAAATTTAATGAGCGAAAGCAAAACAATGGTTTATGATCTTTTTTTCCACTTTGAAAACTGTTATAATGTAGTTGCCAAGTTATACTTACCGATCCTTTCTTCTTTTCAGGACCATAGATATAGACTCCAATAATGAACCCAAAGAAAAACACATTTGTTTAATTTTCAGCTTGTTAGGACATCAACAGTTTAGAAGTTAAAAGCTAAAACAGGGACATAGTTGTATTTGATGCATGCCCTTAAATTTTTGTCTTGCTAAAAATGGATTTCATGTTGACGAAAGCCTCTTTTTGTTTTCGCTGGTTTCATAGTTTTACTTTCCTTTTATTTTTTTTTTGAGAAAATGGTGGAAAGTTTTTCTTAGCCTATTCTATCTTCATATGGTAGCCACTAGGGTGCTAGATTTTAGTGCTAATGCGAATTTACTCGTTCATGTGTGTAACAAAATTTTCTCACTTACCTGCTATGTATTTTTACAGTTTTAGAGCCCGTGCATTAGGTATTTTTATAGTTCACATGCTTTCATGTCACAATTAATCTGCTTATATGCTATATGTATCTCGTGATGAATGGTCTATGTATTCAATATTTTATTAGTCTACTTGCTCATATGATTATTTGATAGATGTCGTGCCATAATTTATCTATATACATGTTATGTGTTTTATAGTCCATCTTTTCATGTGTTATATTATAGTTTATGCGTTCATCTTCCATAGGTTATTGTAGCTTACCCACACATAGGTTACACATTATATGTCCTTCTCAAGTTTAAATGTTGCACGACTATTACACTTACATGTTATAGATTTGCTTTTAACGCGTCACTCATGATTACATGATTACATGCCTTTTCGTGCTTATGCCTACATATTATAGTTTATTTATGATAGTATGCCTGCTTAAAGTAAAGAGGTAAGGAGGTAAGGCTAAGTTTACCCCTAGGCAGAGAGCAAATAGGGTGACTTATTTAGTTGTACAGAGGATAGTTGAAGGACACGAGTCATCAATACCCCTTAGAAATAACATACGTGTTACTAATAGGTCGAGAACTTCATAGTGTTGACTGATGCTTTTACAGTATCACATATGAAAAGCGTCACATGATTGTGCAAGAACGAAAGTTGAGCCTAAGTGAAGATAGCCCATAACCCATTCGTTTAGTTGTTATTTGATTCCTACATGGTGCATTTAGATTCTTGATTTGTGCCTATGGTTTTAGAGTTTTACATAGATGCAGCTTCCAGATGTTGAATATATGGTAAGCTACAGTACTTGCTATAACTTTTATATATGGCCAATCAGAGCCTCGTTTTGTTATCTGTTGAGTATTGTTTTCTCTGTGACGCTCTATGAAGAACGTGTATATGTAATCTGGCTAGCTGGCAGGTTATCCATAGGCCTAGTTACAGCGGAAACTCTATTGAATTTTTTGAAAATCTTGAAAGTTAGTCAATCTCAAAGCCTTGTGATGGATAAAGTGAAGTTGAAATTATTAATCAGGTGATCGCATGGACTTCTTGGATAACTACCGAGCCTAAAATAAGCAGCATGCATCATTCGAGGGAGAATGATCGTAAGTGGGGGAGAATGTAACAACTCGGAAAATTTTTAGAATCAAGTTTGGCACATGAAATCGTTAGTATGGTTGTGGATATAATTTGGTGTGTTAAATGGAGCTACAAACCAATGTGTTATCATTTGAGCATGATAATGAGTGTACGAGGTGTAAGGGAAGGGATATGAAGTCTAAGGAGAGCCCTCGAGTCAAGGCAAGTTGAAACTATTCAATATGATTGGGATATGATTTTTTTTTTTTTATACAACCAGTTAGATATGAAAATGGTGAGATGGTGATCACATTTTTGGGATTTGATTACTAGTATGACAACATTTGTATTTGATTTTAACATTATACAAGTGTTATTAGTAAGTCCAAGAAGGGGGAATATCAATAAAATTGGTCATGAGCCCCAAAGTAATGCAGTTAATGGTTTAAAATGAGAAGGGACATAGCTAAATAATTAAATATTGGGAAAAGGGAAAACCTTGTATATTGTTGTAAAGTAAATGTTGTTGTACATTTATTTAGTGGTGGCAGCAATCAATTGGCTGTCCAAGGGTCATTTACACATGGATATACATGAAGTAGTTTGGTCCTTATCACGAAGATCTTGCATTTTGGTCTCTTGCTCGAAGACACAGCTGCAACGCCAACTCTTCTTGTTAATTTCAAGCTCCAATTAATGTGAAAATAAAAGAGAGTATTTTGTTCATGATGGTGTGGAAGATTAAGCAAGCATAATTTTGTTACAAGGGGTAAATATGACAAATCAAACATTCAATAAGCAATAATCCTAGCATAACTAATCCTATCATAACTTATCTCAACATAACTTATCCAAGCATAACTAATCAACAATGTTAAATGTAATATAGATAATTTTTAAAAAATTAATTAATAAAATTTTAATTCTTCGGTGTGCCGAAAACGACAGCCTTAATCAATTTTTAAAAATTGATTTCAAAGTTTAAAGCTTGTGTTTGAACTCCAAGGGGTAAATTCTTCGTCCCACTCTCGGATATGATTATTGATAAGCATTTGGAATATTTAATTTTAATTTTTACTAGCTCTTGAGATGGGTATTGATGAATTAGGGTTCGTGAGAAGGGGAAAGGATGAAATTGCGATAAAAGTGGAGTTGTTGGGATCTAAGTTGTGCAGACTCTTTATTTTTGATGCAGCACCCGTGTCAGATTCTTCAAAAATACACTAATTTTGGTGAATCCGACACACACCCATTAATATTTTTGACGAGCCAGAGCAACATAGGTTGGGATTTATGGCTACAGTATCCACATCCCTCCATTTGAAATTACTTGTCTCCACCTTTCATGCGTTTATTTATTGGAGTCGTAGTATTCATATTACTTTTGTTGAGTCAAGTTTCTATAGATTTATATAGATTGTATTCATGTTCATTAGAAATTCTTAGAATTCATATGATTTAAATATTACATGCTGTATATTAGAATAAATGGCCATACTAGAGTAACACTAGTATATTGAATCACATAACGATATAGTCATATGAGGATAGCTCGATACTATCAAAGAAGTTAGTTGAATATGGAAACTTGAATACTTAAGTAGTATTTATCGTAATGTACTTGTATAGGCCTATAAGGCATTATATGATAAAAGTTTGCCGTTATTGAGGGAGGGTATTAGGTTTTACTTGGCACACATGCGCAATGTAATTCTGTGTACAAAATTGTGACCAGGCCATTATAGTCAGCGTGAACATTGGGGCGTACCCACCTTTGTGGCATCATTTGCATTTAGAGTCTGCTGGATGTCATGAACTAATTCCTCGGACTCGAGCCAATCTATGGCACATATGCTCGGTGGACAGACCCTCAGTGAGCCTCGAGGTGCTTACATTGTATCAGACTGCGACAATTATATGTATAAAATCATAGTCATGAGTATTTGGCAACACATGCCATGAACTTGACCTAGATCGTCTTTAGTAGGCCATCATATGATTATATGTATGAAAAGTGCGCATATGACATCACCTAGGAAAATTACTAGCCGTTTCATAATGATGAATTACTCATAAGGCATGTGGTAAGTTAATTGGGAAAATGCACAGGTTATAGTTTTATATTGTGTGTTTGTACTTTATTTTAGACTTCCATCAATCAGTTGTTGATTTGTGAATATTTAAGATTTGATTTTGTAGGATCTTAATTGATCTGAAAAAATCATTTCTGATTTGTTATAGATTGTTTAGGTAGTTAGATCAAAAAGATCACATCTTGATTGTCATATATGCTAGAATCAAGCAATTTGATTTTGTTATGTTTGCTTTCATATACTATAAATTTGTAGCTCTTAATTGAATAAAACGTACACTTTTGGTACCAATCTTACTTGTATCAGAGCAGCTTTATTCTTGTGTTGCTGATGACTAAAACAACATTTACTGGGCTACGTCACCCACCAGCATTAACAGAAGCCGAGAGTTCTGTTAACAAAGTCCCGACCGAGACAACAATGAACCAAGGCAGCGATTCTTCTCATTTTTCCTTTCAGCTTACTTCTCACAAGCTGAATGGAAAGAATTATTTGGAATGGGCGCAATTTATCCATTTGGCAATTGATGGTCGAGGAAAACTTTGGCATTTGACTAGAGAAACGAGAAAGCCTGAACCCGGAGACCCGAAAATGAGTGCCCAGAGCTCAGAAAACTCGATGGTAATTGCTTGGCTACTAAACTCCATGGAACCTACCATAGGTAAACCATATTTATTTCTTCCCACTGCTAAGGATGTCTGGGAGGCGGTTAGAGAAAGTTATTTTGATGTAGAAAATGCCTTTCAGATTTTTGAATTAAAAATTAAACTGTGGAAAGTGAGACAGGGAGAGAGCGGTGTTACTCTTTTCTATAATGAGACGGTTTCCTAGTGGCAAGAACTAGATCAGTGCTATAATGATGAATGAGAATGTTCGAAGTATAGCGTAAAAACAATAAAAAAGGAATAAAGTGAAACGGTATATCCATTTTTAGCAGGGTTGAATCAAGATTTTGACGAACTTCGTTCACGACTTCTTGAAAAAAATCCGCTGCCCACTTTGAGGGAAACATTTTTTGAAATTAGGCGTGAAGAAACAAGGAGGAATGTTGTGCTAAAAAAAATTTCAATCTAGAATCAAAAAATATAGTCATCTGCTTTAGTTGCTGCGAAAGATGAGAATGATAAGAAAAAAAGCTATGGTGTGATTTTTGCAAAAAATACTAGCACACTCGTGAGACTTGCTGGAAGATCCATGGAAAACCGCCCATCTGGAACAAAAAAAGGGCAGAAAACCATGGCAATCAAGCATTTCAGTGTACCAGCGAAGAACTGGGGTTGAAATCTTCTTCATAAATGCCACCATTCACCAAGAAACAGCTAGAGCTACTGCACAAACTTCTTCAATCTCAACTCCAATCCAGTAAACCTAGTCCTTCTACTCCCATTTGTTCTTTTACCCAAACAGGTAATGTGCCATGTGTTTCTTTGAGTATAGATTCTACTAGTATAAGCTCTTGGATCATAGATTCAGGGGCTAGTGATCACATGACATGGAACTCCCATTTTTTCTCGACTTATATACTCCTTTAGCAGGAAATAAAAAAGTCAAAGTTACTGATGGTTTCTTCTCAACAATTGCTGGGAAAGGGATAGTCAAGCTAACCCCTTTCATGACTCTTTTTGATGTCCTTCATGTTCCAAAATTGTCTCATTATCTTTTGTCCATCAGCAAGTTGACTCAAAACCTTAATTGTCGTGCTATCTTTGACGATATTTCATGTGTATTTTAGGATAAGGTCTCGGGGAGGATGATTGGCAATGCTAGAGAGTCTGAAGGTCTCTATTTTCTTAAAGATGGTGGCAATTGAGTAAATTTTAGTAACTCTATTCTAGTTGATAATAAAGTCATGTTATGACACTATCGCCTTGGTCATCCTAGTTTTCATTATTTGAACCTCTTATTACCACAATTATTTATGAAAAAAACTACATCCTTTTTTCAATGTGAATTTTGAAATGGCTAAACACAACCGTTCATTTTTTTCATCCCAAAGTTGCCATGCCACAAAACCCTTTAAGTTAATCCATAGTGATATTTGGGGACCTTCTAGGATAGCAACCGCAAATGGAAAAAAGTGGGTTGCATGTTTCATAGGTGATCACACTAGACTAACTTGGGTGTACCTATTGAAAGACAAGGGGGAAGTAAAACATATATTTGAGGCTTTTTATGTTATGGTTGAGACAAAATTTCATGAGAAGATTCAAATATTTCTGAGTGATAATGGGAGAGAGATTTTTAATGACCACCTAAGCAATTTTTTACTTCTAAGGGAATAGTGCACCAAAGTTCATGTCCGGATACACCCCAACAAAATGGATTAGCGGAGAGAAAAAATAGGCACCTTATGGAAGTAACTAGAGCCTTAATGTTCACAAGTGGAGTCCCTAAATTTCTTTGGGAGAAGCTTTTCTGACATCCACCTATCTTATTAATAGGATGCCTTCCCGTGCTCTAAGTTTTAAAACCCCTTTCCATATGTTCAAGACATACTTCCCTACTTTTAGATTGACGACTGATCTGTCTTTGAGAGTTTTTGGGTGTAGTGTAATTGTTCATTTTCATGATCATAATAGGAGTAAACTTGATCCACGTGCAAAAAATGTGTTTTTGTTGGCTATGCCCCTAGTCAAAAGGGTTACAAATGTTATGACCCAATTACTAGAAAGGTTATTGTCACAATGGATGTCACCTTTTTTGAATCACAACTGTTTTTTGAAGCTCATCTTTAGGGGGAGAAACATAGTGAAGATTCGATGGATGATAACGATCTTATTGACCTCGACCTCACATGTGAGGAATGAAAGGATCCAAGTTTTATGATAGATACAGGAAATAGTTTTTTTAGTAATAATAACCTAGATAAGGTAAGAGATCCTAACTTAAATAATGAAAATAAGGATACTGAGGCAATAGAGCATTTTCATGATACAATTAATGACAAAAACAGGGAACAAACAAAGGAATTACAAGTTTACATGAGAAGAAACCGGAATTAAGAAAAAGATATCAAGGACTCTCATTAGAACCAAATGTCCGCCCCGCAAGATCTTACTGATACACAAGGTAATGCTCCAGAACCTAACTCTGATTTACCTCTTGTTAGTTTAGACCTTGATCTTCCAATTGCCAAATGTAAAGGGGTAAGAAAAGTCACCAACTATCCCATGTCAAATTTTGTGTCATATGGAAACTTATCCCCTTCCTATATAACTTTTCTTTCTCAATTATTTGGAATGGAGATACCGAGAAATGTGCAGGATGCTTTGAACGTTCCCGAGTGGATGGAGGCAATTTTTGAGGAGATGAACGCTCTGGAGAGAAATGAAACCAGGAAAATGGTGGAACTACCTCGTGGAAAGAAACCAGTGGGCTGCAAGTGGATGTTCACCATCAAATTTAAATCAGATGGGTCCCTAGAGAGGTATAAGGTGCGTTTGGTAGCAAAAAGATTCACTCAGACTTACGAGATTGACTATCTTGAGACATTTGCTCCAGTTGCCAAATTGAATTCAATAAGGATTCTTCTGACCATTGCAACCAACCTTGATTGGCCCCTCCGACAACTAGACGTGAAGAATGCATTCTTGAATGGAAAACTCGACGAAGAAGTCTACATGGACCCTCCTCCCGGTTTTGAAGAAAGGTATAAAACTAGAGTGTGCAAGCTAAAGAAATCTCTCTACGGGCTCAAAACAATATCCAAGAGCTTGGTTTGAGAGGTTTACTCAGTTTGTGAAAAAACAAGGGTACACTTAAGGGCAAGCAGATCATACCATGTTTATTCGATATTCTCTTGAGGGAACGACAACTATTCTGATAGTGTATGTTGATGATATTATACTTACAGGAGATGACTTGTCCAAAATGGAGAATTTAAAGAAACAGTTGGACTCGGAGTTTGAGATTAAAGATCTGGGCTAGTTGAAATATTTTCTTGGCATGGAAGTAGCGAGATCAAAAGAAGGCATTATGGTTTCACAAAGGAAATATGTACTAGATCTTCTAAGAGATGGGAATGAGTGGTTGTTGTCCAGCTGAAACACCTATTGATTTGAATATAAAATTCGAAAATAAAGAAGGAAATTCAGTTGACCACACTCAATATCAAAGACTACTGGGGAAGTTGATCTACTTGTCACATACTTGACCTGATATAGCTTTTTCTGTAAGCTTAGTCAGTCAGTTTATGCACTCTCCAAAGGAAGAGCACCAAGAAGCGGTTTATAGGATCCTAAGATATCTTAAAAGTTCTTTGGGAAAGGATTGTTTTTCAGAAAAAGTCCACATAGGGGCATTGAAAGCTTTACAGATGCAGACTGGGCAGGTTCTACTACTGACAGGAGGTCTACATCTGGATATTGTACATTTATCTTGTACATTTATCTAGGGAAATCTTGTGACATGGAGGAGTAAAAAGCAGAATGTTATAGCCCGCAACAGTGCTGAAGCTGAATACCGATCTATGGCCTATGGGATTTGTGAAATGTTTGGCTCAAGGAATGATGAAAGAACTCAAAAAACCGTTTGGTTTACCAATGAAGTTGTACTGTGACAATAAAGCGGCCATAAGTATTGCTCACAATCCAGTTCAACATGATAGGACAAAACATGTTAAAGTGGATAAGCACTTCATAAAAGAGAAGATTGAAGAAGGAAGTGTGTGTATGCCTTTCGTCCCAACAAATCAGCAAATTGCAGATATTTTCACAAAAGGCTTGTTTAAATAAAAATTTGAAATTCTTGTAAGCAAGTTAGGCATGACAAATATTTACATGCCAACTTGAGAGGGAGTGTTGATTTGTGAATATTTGTGATTTGATTTTGTAGGATCTTAATTAATCTGATAAAATCATATCTGATTTGCTGTAGATAGTTTAGGTAATTAGATCGAAAAGATCACATCTTGATTGTCATATATGCTAGAATCAAGCGATTTGATTCTGTTATGTTTGCTTTTCTGTACTATAAATTTGTATCTCAGATGAATAAAATGTACACTTTTGGTACTAATTACAGTTGCTCATTTTGTTTTTTGAATCACTAAGCATCCGTATATGTCTTCTTGTTATTTAGTCTGCTTTGCGTACCAATACATGTATATGTACTGACGTCCCTACATTTGGGGGTGCCACATCTTTGTATATACAGGATTAGGTACACCAGGTTGTAGACTTTTATATTAGGCACTCGTTTCAATTCGACAGAGCAGTTGGTGAGCTCTTCTCTCATCTAAAACTAATAGATTTTTAGCACTCTTCAAGTCTTATTTACAGTACAGTTATAGGTTATGTATGTCGGGTCTCGTCGAGATCATCTGTTATTGTATAGTAACAAATTCTATTAGAGGCTTAGCAGCTTTAATTGTCTACTCTATTAGTGTGGCCATTTGACCAGTGCTTTTTATGTACCATTCTGGTAATTAAATAGTGGCTCATCCGCTTAATGAAGATCATTTGTATAACAAGTGTTCATATGAACCTTTATCCACCCCTTCCCGTTTGGGGTCATCTCAAATATAAACACATAGTCAAATCAAGTCTACAACTACTTTCAATCAACTAATTCGTATCCAACCTTCAAGAATTACTACTGATCAACTCAATTGCCCTTTACATAAGTTAACGTACTGGGATTATTTCTCTCAGACACTGTTGAAGATATGCCTCAGAAATAAAGTAGAAGTAAATAACTATTTGTAGTTTTAAATTATTAGAGTTCTATGTTCCTTAGACTTAGGAATTAGTTATCCCCTTGTTATTTTAATTAGAGATTAGTTATCCTTATTTGAATTGAAGTCTAGTTAGAAATTTAGCTATAAATATATGTTTTTAAGTTATTAATAAAATAATTTCCTTTGACAATACAATTGCAATATTTTTTTCTTCCAACTTTTTCTCTGTTATTTTTCTAATTTCAAAGCCAAAAACCAACAATTGGTATCAGAGCCAATTTCTTGAGGGATTTGTAAGAGATGAATTCTGAAAACAATTTTTCCCAAATAACTCCTTCTGTCTTTGATGGTGAAAATTACCAACTTTGGGCAGTAAGAATGACAACTTATCTTGAGGCTTTAGATCTTTGGGAGGCCGTGGAGGAGGATTATTATGTTCTTCCGCTGCACGATAATCCCACGGTGGCCTAGATCAAAAGCCAAAAGGAAAAAAGGGTCAGAAAATCAAAAGCAAAAGCGACTTTGTTTGATGGTGTTTCTCCAACAATTTTCACGAGAATTATGACCTTTAGATCAGCAAAAAGAAATTTGGGATTATTTGAAGGAAGAACATATCGGAGATGAAAGAATACAAGGCATGAAGGTGTTGAATTTAATAAGGGAATTCGAATTGCAAAAGATGAAGGAATTTGTGATCGTCAAAAAGTCCGCAGACCGACTTCTTAACATTGTTAACAAGGTAAGATTGCTTGACACAAAATTTAAAGATTCAAGAATTGTTGAAAAAATTCTTGTTACTGTGCCTGAAAGATACAATTACTACCTTGGAAAACACAAAAAACCTGTTCAAGATTACCTTGACAGAATTGTTAAATACATTGCAGGCGCAAGAGCAAAGGAGCTTTGGCATCCAACCACAAGACTCAAAGCAAGGGTAATAATTCAAGAAAAAATTACCCACCTTGCCAGTACTGTGGTAAAATAGGTCATCCTCCATTTAAATGTTAGAAGAGACCAGATGCACAATGCAAGATCTGTAATCAACTTGGTCATGAAGCTGTGATTTCCAGTAGCAAAATTGAGAACCATGAAGTAGATGCACGTGTGGTCAATGAAGAAGAAGATCACTTATTTATGGCAACATATTCTTGAACCAAGAAATCTGATTTTTGGATGATAGACATTGGTTGTGCAAACCACATGACATAATGACAAAACTCTTTTTAAAGGGTTTCTGTGCTTGAAAAATAAGTAAGTTAGAATTGGGAATGGTGACTATATTCCTGCAGAAGGAAAAGGAAATGTTGCAATCAAAACAATTACCTAAAATAATTTGAAATGTCTTTTACGTGCTTGATATTGATAAAAGTTTGTTCAGTGTTGGCCAACTAATTTTGCAAATTTGTACCTTGTTTCCTTTTGGGGAGTGTAGAGTCCGTCCCACCCCCCACCCAAACACACACGCACACAAAATTTAGTTTTGCATTCCAATAATATTTACCCTTACCCATGTCAATTAACAGTTTATTATTTCATGGTATTTTTTGGTAGTTATCCTCTACCTAATTCCAATCAAGTTTCTAGTAATCAAAATTATGAGGAGCTGGCATACTTTCAACTATTACTCTTGCTAACCATGATGTTTAATATGTTCTAGTGTAACCAGATATATTATTATTTAAAGCTTCTAATAATCTTTATGTATGCTATAGTTGTCTGATGTTGATTCTTGTAATGCATAAACTAATGTAAAGAAGATGGTAAAGTTTTTCAGAAATTCTACTGCACGGCAGTTGGCAATCTTATGTTGGTTCTAGGAATGGAATAGAGTAGGCTCTACAAACAACTATAAAGTATGAACTATGAGATCTATTGTCTTATAAAGGTATAATGTTTAACACAACTTATTGTCATCACAATTAATTATGAATAGTTGACCGTGAAAATAACCACTATGAATACAGACAACTTATATTGTCAATCTTGAACATTCTATTATCTAGTTGAAAAGCTTGGTGACTAAGGTGCAAATTTGACTATTCCTATTAAAAATATTTTACAGAAACTAGAACAGCATGTGCAGACATTATCTCACGCACGAGAAGAAGACAAAAATCTCACCCAGAAGCTGAAAAGCGAGCTGGAGAACTGTTCCCAAGAGATAGGTATCACTCCAAAATATTCTTGTTAGTGTATGTGACTATTTTTTATTTTCCTTGGTGGACATCCCTTTAGTTTCTTACCTAAATTATACTCCTCCCAGACTCCTGGTTCACGGAGCCCCAGGCCATAGAAGGATTCATAAAAGGAAGAAAAGTCAAGCCTTATGCCTCTGATAGTACTCAAATGACAGTTGACTGTCGATTCTCCAAGTTGGAGAAATATTTTGCCATCATATGAACGTTTAGCATTTTCCTTGGAGCAATATCACCTTTTTATGGAGTCATATGGTCTTTTTTCGTTTTATATCTTTTGCAGACTTGCACCTTTATTAATCATTATTGACTAGTAATTTTTGATAGGTCATGCCCTTTATATTTTTGTAGCTTGGCCCATAAGATCAGTCTCCTTCAATAGTAAAAATCTTATCTACTTTATTCTGTTGACTTGAATTGCCCATTTTAGGCTCACCATTTCCAATATATTCGTTGTAGATTATCTGCAGGATCAGCTGAATTTGAGGAATGAAGAGATGGATTCTCTAAGTGAGTGTGTATGCAGCCTTCAGTTGAAACTTGCGAACCTTGAAAATATGGAAGAAGAGGTTACAAGGTTAAGGGAAGAGTTGGAAATGTCAAATGCTGAACGCTTCTATTTGTTGCAGCAGTTGGAAAACAAAGAGTTAGAGATAGAGGGATCAGCTTTGTGCATAGAGAGACTAGAGGAGTCAATAGCATCTGTAGGTCTAGAGCATCAATTTGAAATAGAGAGTATGAAGCTTGATTTGATAGCTGTGGAGCAGAATTATTTCGAAGCTAAGAAATCCCAGGATGAAACAGCTCAAGATAGTGCTATGATGAATGAGCTTATTCATGACCTCGAACTTCGAATCCATGATGCAGAAAAGGTTATTGGAAGTTTAGAAAAGGAAAATGAAAATCTTAGGGAACAAGTCCAGGCATCTGAATTGAATGCCAAAACATTTTCTGAAAAAGTGGAGAAGCTATTTCGTGGTTTGCTAGCGAACAATGATGACAGCTCCCCACGTAAAGAAGATGACAGTGCTTCTGGGTATGCAGTGAGCATATACTCAGATCTTAGTTTACAATTTAATTACCTTATTAGCTTAAGATGATGCATTTTACTGTTTAGTAATTAATATAAGACCAGATGTTTGAGACAAGTTGCTATGCTGTGAAAGAACCATACTTATTCCAGAGTAAATTCTTAGTATGATTCATCTGATAAAGCAAATTGTCATTCATGTTTTTTGCATTTGTTAGATGCATTTCGTAGTTCGTTGGGGATAGTGACTGTGTATTGTGTTGTAGTTGGCCATGCTTGTATTAAGAATCTTTCTGTGCTGAATACCTGTAATTATAGTAAAGCTAAGTCATCTTTCCAACTATTTGTACGTCGTGTCTCACACTATTCCCTTTGTTGAAGCTGCTGTGGCGACATTTTGGGTCCACTCCTTATCAAACTGGCTACTGTAGGGCCATCAGATGTCGACTTAACTGACAAGATGAGGGAAACGGCAGGTCAAATAAAGAATTATGAATCACTTGTAAATCAGCTTAAGGTATATTTGTAGTTGACATACGTAGAAACATTCACATCCAAGTCAACGTTAATTAATGCTGTTGCTCCATTAAATTGAATGGTTAGGAAGAGCTGAGAATGGAAAAGCTAAAAGCCAAAGAAGAAGCAGAGGATTTAGCTCAAGAAATGGCTGAGCTGCGATATCAGTTGACTGAGTTGCTGGAAGAAGAACGCAAACATCGCGCATGTGTGGAACAATTATCTTTACAACGAATAGCTGAGTTAGAAGCACAGGTATTTTACTTTAACATCTGACTTAGTATGTCCCATTAGGAGGAGCCTTTATGAGGTTTCTGATAGATTTTCTTGTGTTAACAAGGTTGAAAAAGAAAGGATGAAATCCTTCACCGAAGCAGATAGTAAATCTATCACTGTTTTCGAACATGTCAGTGAAGCATAAAGAGAGGTCAGTTGTGGTAATTTGGTGCATGTCTGCTGGTGGAGCGTGTGTAAGATCTGGTATCTATCTTGACTTGTATTTCGTTCAAGGTGTTTCCTGAAAATAAATTAATTTGATTAAGAGAACGAACAGTGCAGCAACTGCCAAGGAATTCTGGTCAATAGTGTTGTATTATCACCTTATCAAATGGTGATACGGTTAAAAAGTTCAGTTTGCTTCATTGTTTTTGGAACGAGTTTACGTGCATAAGAATGAGCTTTCTATTTCCAGATAGAAGACTGCTAATGCTTGATGGAATCAGTGTTGACTTTCATGTGCTTGACAGCTTGTTCAGTGGCAGAGTCATAATTTTCATTGAGGGGTTCAAACATGAGCACACGAACTAGCCGAAGGGGTTCAACATCTACTATATATACATAAAAAATAATTTTAACTGTGCATTAATAGCGTAGTTTTCAGCCGAAGGGGGTTCATGGATCCTCATTGTATGCCCCTGAACTTGTTGGTTCCAGATAAACCGGGTTATCTGGACTGCACAGTTTGGTTGGCTTGCACATACCGGCCCAGGCTGTGCAGATTTATATTTTTCTTGGTGAACCATGTAAGTATTCATGGAAATGTAATTTACTTGAAAGGGTGCTGCTTGAATTGTACATTTTTTGAGTGTTCCCCTATTTGTTCTCCTGCATCCGAAGTCAAATTAAATGGTCATATACTCATTTCTTATTAATATAAAGGTGATCTGACGTTATGTAGCACTAGTGCCGGCAAAGTTGACCCATCTTTCGGTGTTCCGCTTATATCTAAGCTAGAGTTGTCAATACGGGTTCGCTCAGTCCATTCAGGCTAGCCCACACGGGCTTTGAGTTTGACGGGTTAGGTCTGGCTGGTCCATCAAAATGATGGGTCAAAAAATACCAAGCCTACACCATTATTCTATGGGATGCGGGCTTCAAGGGCCAACCCATGTTTTAAAAAATAATATTTTATAATTTAATTTTAAATATTAATAAATATAAATATTACCAGGCAATATTACATAGTGTTAATACTTGTTCATCAAGTTTTCAACACTTCAAAAATACTCCTAATAGCAAAATTGAATAACTTTTGATATGATATCCTTTGAACCAAATAAAAATACTAATAAACAATCTAAATAGTTGCATGTATTTAACTTATGGGTCTGTTCATGAGTTAGTCCAACTCACATTGCTTAAGCCCCACGGGCTTATATAGGTTGGCTAAAAAGCCTTGTTCTTAAATGGGCTGTTAAATGGGCTGTAAAATTTGAAGCCCGACTCCATCAAATTACAGGCTGGGTAGGGTTGGCCCAACGGGTTTGGCTCATATTGACGGCTCTAATCTAAGCTGGTTGTGTGAATGATATTAAAAAAAGAGGAAAGGATCTAAAATGCCCTTCAACTATTTAAAATGGTGCAAAAAATATTCATCTACCTATTGGGCTAAAATGCCCTTTTCGTTTACCTATTGTGTTAATTTTGCCTTTTCATTTACCAGTTACCTATTGACTCTACTTCATTTATGACATGACATATTTCTATTGGACATTTAAAATTCAATTAAACTAATTAATTTTATCCCTAAAATCCAACTTGCCCCAGCCAAATATCCCGATCCAACTAAGATCCGCTCCAATTCCTTTAACAAAAAAGAAATACCTATTTATCATTTTAATATGTCCATCTCCTCTCTTTTCTTCACTCCACCATCTTCTCAATCAAAAGCATAGACTGTTGGAGTAACATTTTTAGAGTACTTATGTTGCAAGTAATTTTACTCCTTTTCAAGTGCAAGAATTCAAATGGCGATAAGCGCTATAACTAAACCAGTTATGACAGTGGACATGTTTTGGACTATTATTGCTAATGTATCTCCCACCATATTTCGAATAGTTGAAGCACCGCTAGATAGTCTTGCACCTATAACACCACTATATTTGATAAACTTCAACGTCAAGAAATTTGGAGAATTAAGAAAATCGTTAATACATTCACGGACTTTATGAAATTTACCTTGAGTTTGCAGGTCATCGAACCAACTGATCGAACCAACTGATCTCTTGGTATACCAACTTACCAAATGTCATGGAATGTATCAGTTGGATCAGTTTTGCACCAACAACTCCAAATACATAATTTTGCAAAGGTGCAACAATCAAGACAACAACTCTAATAACCACAAACATCAGTGCCCAAAATCGAGAATCCTTTCGAAGATCATGGGGTAGTTCATAAGACTTTGATAATCGTTGATGCCATAAGATTGAATACAGGATAAATCGTACTATTTATGGCAGCATTTATCATTCCCACAAGTATTTATGTTACAATATTTCTATGGACATGTATGTGTATTTTTGTTTCCTAATTATGTAGTGATTATGAGGTTGAACCAACTTTGATTTAAATAATTTAAAGTTGATCCTTGGAATTGTTGATACATTCTGTGCTTTGATCAATTTTCAGGTTATGCTTGAGAACTATGCTTTTGGGAGAAGACCTCTAGTTCCTTTATGGAACCAAAAGATAAAAATAGTTGTTGGTGAGCAATGAAATTTAACCTTCCTGCACTGACATAGTGTAACGCCCGAGTCTGGTACCCCGGATGCTACACGATGCTCATAATCTCGAAAGATCACAAGCTAACCCTTGACTGATATCTGCAGCTGAGCACTGAATAATATACGGAAATAAATGCTGAAAACTGGCGAAAACTTGCCATTAAGGTTCAAATATCTGGAATAAAACTGAACAATGTTTAACAATACCAAAATTAAAAGAACTGTCTAAAAATACTCTAGTCTGTCTGAACATTTAGTCTGAAAAACCTCTAAACTGTCTGAACTGTGGAGTTGGTGAGACAATCCCCCAACTAACTCCATTTACTAAAATGCTAAATCTAATGCAATAATAAAATAAGGAACATCCTCGAATGATGAGGACTCACTGCTAAGTCTACTACTGCTGACTGAGTCTGACCTGCTAAGGATGCTCTGGAACCCGTACTTCTGAACCTATGGTATAAGACACCATAGCGCAATAGAGAAGTATGCGTCAGTACGTGAGAATGTACTGGTACACTAGACGAGGTAAGGCTGAATGCAAGGGTTTACATGTATGAACAATACTGACTGGATAACACGAGACTACTGAATGAGGATACATGCATGAGTGCATAAACTATAACTGAAATCATAGTAAAACTGAATACTGAATTCTAATAACTGGACTTCTGATAATTGAGTCTACTAATACTGATACTTGAGATCCGGCCTACCTAATGGGTGATATCTAGATCTACTAATACTAATACTGATTGACTGAATCTGAGATCAGGCCTAATTAGCGGGTGATCTCTAAATCTATTGATAATAAGAATGATTCACTGAAATCTAAGATCAAGCCTATCTAGTGGGTGATCTCTGCATCTATGGAACTTTCTAAGTTCTTTACAAGCTTGAGTGACTATATCTAACAGTCATTGATTTTTGTAATATTGATCTGAGTTCTATTCTGAATACTGAGACTGAAACCGAGACTGTGGGAGGTAGTCATCTAACCGACATGCCCCGAATCTAAACTAGTGGGGTCCAACCTGTAACCCCAACTGGAAGGGTGCCAGTATCGTGCCACGGGTAAAGACAACTTCTAAGACCAAGATGCCAAGCCTAATCTAACGGGTGACACCTGGGAGGAGCCAAGCCTAATCTAACGGGTGACTCCTGGGAGGTAGTCAAGCCTTAATATAATGGGTGACTCCTCATCCTGCGCTGGCTACGCAGTTCTGGAGTACAGGGACTGCTACTAACGACTCTGCCTAACTAATGGGGAAGCCGTCGTCCCTGCCCTCGCTCGGTGCTGAATTCTACTCCCAACTAAATAGACACTAATCTGATTCTTAGACTGTACTAAATTGATCTGAATCTAATACTGATTGTACTGATTATCTGAGTTGAGCTGAGTTCCGTTGACTGGTGAAATACTACTGAGTTCTATTAGCTAACTGAATGCTACTGAGTTCTGAATTGATTACTGAATTGGACTGGTATGTTACTGAGATTACTGAGCATTCCTAAGTCATGAAGCTGACTGAGTTTTACCGAATACTGTAACTGACTGAGAAAACTACTGATCGTGACTTGACTGAGAGTACTATAACTGACACTAGCTCTAGGCACACAACTAAATTGTCGGGTATTAAATACCCCCAGCTCGATAGCATAAAAGTAAAGCATAACAATTCTTGAATAACATGACAATCATCTATCATTCGCAATACAATCACAGAAGCATCCTTTCAAGTATTTGAGGTAATAAACTTGTAGATGTATAGGCATATATACTAATGTCTCATAATTCATTCACCAAAGCCTTTCAACAAACACTTAACATACATTAACTTGTACACAAAGGGGAATTTCATATTAACATGCTATAATGGCACTACTTTATTCACCTAGGCATTTAATCAAATATATAAGGAGCATGCTTTGGTTATATAACCAACAATACATCTAAATAACATGGATACATCAATCAACATGAAATTTGAAGGGTATATCATGAACATCATACCAATCATCACCTACTAGGATTAACTCTTGGAATTTGAAATCTAAAACATGAATCAAAATCCAACAATAACATAAACACGAACTTCAATTCAATCATAATTATGGAAATCATAAATACACAATCTTTGCACTTCAAAAAGGATTCTTGAGATTAATGGGTGGAAGGAACCCATGAATCAACATCTAACATACCTCAAAAGCTTGAATCTTGAAATAGAATAACTTTTCTCAAAGGTTCTTGAATGGTGACGTTTTGATTCTTGAGTTTTCTTGAAGAAGGGTGTGAATCTTGTTCTTGAGGATTGATCTTGAAAGAAACCCTAATTTTGATGTTATGGATGAATAAGGAGTTGTGTGCTTTGATTTGATGCAATTAGGTTTTAAAAAGGGTGGAAAAAGACCCAAAAATCCTTTTAAAAATGGTTTAAAATAGCTAAACGGAGGTCTGCGATGGTTTGGGCGACGAACCGTCGCCCGGGGGAGGACTGTCCCTTCAACCCATTGCTTTTTGACCAAAAAATAGGCTTACTGCCTCAATTGCGACGGTTTGGGCGACGGTCCGTCGCAGGCGTGACGGTTCGTCAGCCTTCCTGTCGCACTTTGTCAGCCCTAACAGCTCACTGTAAAATGGCCATAACATTTTACTCCGATAATGGATTTTGGCAAAATTGATATTGTTGGAAAGATAATTCAATTATCTATATGTTGGTAGGTCATGAGCTGAAAAATTCTTTGTAGAATGGAAGATATGCTCGTTTGAAGTTGACTATGACAACATCCATCTCAAGAATTCAATTTGTAAGGGATGTTTTGATTCGTCTAGTAGCAAGGACGTATTTGAGGTCTTAATATACATCAAACTCGATTATAAAACTACCAAATCACTAAAATTTATCTCTCATGAGTTTGAATCATGGTTCTACTATCGATTAGAATTCTCGAGGTCTCACACAGAGATAGCTCTATCTCAATCTAGGAATTCATCATCTTTTAGTGGGCGGTGGCCAAGAACCATCCTTGGGGGATTGGAATTGGACGAGGCAACACAAAAATGCCTGTACATGATTGTATCTCATCAAATTTGAACTACCTTTGAAAACTTGAGGATTTTTAATAAATGTTATGTGAAGGTAAAGAAATAAAGTTGGCTCTTTTCGAACATTTATAGGGCATTCATAAGGTGCTCTATTTTGAAGGTCATATTGTATTGAGTGAATTGTAACTTCCCATTTTAAGATTTTGATAGTCTGAGGATAGACTCTTTATCCCTTGATTGAGGACATAGGGTAAGAGTTTTTGGTATCATCTTTGTAGCTATAATTTTTACATTTTGAAATTTTCAATATCATTTCACGAAATAAAAGATATCACATCAATTCGTGAAAACTGATTGTTATGAACTTTTTGCTTGGTTGTATTGCCTCGAACTCTTTTGACTGCAGACAAGGAAGATTCTTTACTAGGAATGGCAATGAGGGACTATGTTAAAGTGTCTAAAGTTATATTACTCTTTTGTCAACCACTAAAGAGAATCCACTAAAAGAGAGAGAGAAACCACTGTTAGATAAAACATTAGATGGACTATTACAAGAGGGGATGTATCAAAAGTTTGTGGAAAATTTGATTGAGAAGATGGTAGAGTGGAGAAAAGAGAGAATATGAGTAGATTAGGATCGATGAATGGGGATTTATTTTTTTTAAAGGTAGTGGAGTGGGTCTTAGTTAGCTCGGGTTATTTGGCTGAGTTAGGTTGAGTTTTGAGGATAAAATTAATTAATTTAATTCAATATTAATTGTCCAATAGGAATATGCCATGTCATAAATGAGGTGGGGCCAATAGGTAGCTGTTAAATGAAAGGACAAAATTAACCCAATAGGTCGATGAGAAGGGCATTTTAGGCCCTATAAGTAGATGAAGGGAATTTTTGCACCATTTTAGATAGTTGAAGGGCATTTTAGGTCACTTTCTGTTAAAAAAAGAAGGAAAAATTGCATTCCATAGATAAAATAGGTCTTTTAATTACTTGACATAGTTAAGGTTGCAAATAATTACTTTATATGGTTATTTATTAGTTTTATAACTGTTTTTATGTGGGATTTCATATACAAATAATCTGCACAGTATATAACCAATACTCTCTTTCTAGGATTTTCATTATTAACTTTTGTTTACTTGACTCGATTTTTTCTGTCATATTTTCACAATGCTTTGAATTTTTCAATATCAATTTTCATGGATTTCAATTTTTAGGATTTTTTGTTTGAATAACTGAAAAAGGTTGATTTTTTACACTATATATATTGGGATTTTAAGAGTAAGACAATCCATTTCTACTCCGATAAATAAGGTGAAAAAACTAACGTTTACCGTCGTCGACACCACTGTCTTCGATACTACATCGTCATCAGAGCCACCACTTATCACCACTCAATTAGTCCAATCAGAAAGATCGATGGAGGTAGAGATGGAGAGAAGAGCAACTAGTGACTAGTGGTTGAGGGAGATAGTGGTGATGTTCACGGAGAAATCATCTCAATTTGCTGACCTCATATGTAATTGAATGTTTGAGACAAACCTTAATAAATTCGAGCATTTCTTAGCAGTAGATGTAATGTTTTTGCTTCATCTCAATTTTCTAAAAATTTTATAGAAAAGAATGTATAATTTGAAAATTGAATTGTATATTAACGTTAATTTCACAAAATGAATCTTGATGAATTGTTTTCATAATTGGGTATTTAATCCAATTTTAGTCAATTTGGTATTGTATATAGGTGATTTAATTTTATTCAATTTGATTTGCGTATGTTTTTGTATGTGGGCATGTATTTTATATTTTTTATTTGTATATTTTTATATACATATGAATGTATTGGATGTATGTGTTTTGATGTATATATGTATACAAGTTAGTTCTCTCTCTCTCTCTCTTTATATATATATATGTGTGTGTGTGTGTACGCATCTATGTATATATATTTATACATATGCATATTAGTATTACTGTTTCTATATACATACACTAGTTTTTATATTTGGTGTGTTACAAATTAGAATGAGTATCAATACATTAAGATTCTAATATACAAATGCCCAATCGCTTAATTGTATATACATGATGTTATACGTTTATACAATATAGTGTTGATATACATATGTATATATTTATTCAATGGCCAAACCCATCAGTGGCCCCCTAAACTTGGCACAATCTTTCACTTAGGCACCTCAAGTGGACGTTGTTCAGTTTTCACACCTCAAGTAGCCATAAAGTGTGTCACTTTGACACCTTTTGCTGACACACCAAAAAGAGTGTATCACACTCACTTTGGGGTGCGTTTCAGGATATACGACATGTAAATAAACCAATTATAAAAGAACATTTGTCATTTTTATAAAAATAATTTTTATATAATTAATTTAAATAAATAAAATATTAATAACCCCACCCCACCCTATATCATGTTCCTAAACACCTCACCCTACCCCACTCCATATTATCTTCTTCAACCCACCCCACCCCCAAATCATTTCTGCCACCCCCACCCCCAAAATTGTCTTCTCCTACCTTCCCCCACCCCTAAATCATTGCCGCCACCCCCACCCCATCAATTAGTTTTTCACCATATTTTTTCTTTTTCTTAACGCAATTGATTGCTAAAGTTATCCGTAACAAGCAAACTAGACAATCAAATGGTTATGACTTTATTGAGTTTGTTAGTCATGCTACCGCAAAAAGAAATTTTCAGGTATATAATGGGACCTTTATGCCTAATATTGAGCAAAATTTCAGACTTAATTGGGCTTCTCTTGGTTCTAGTGAAAAACGTGTTGATACTCCTAAATATACAATATTTCTTGGTGACTTGGCAGCCGATGTCTATGATTATATGCTTCAAGAGACATTTAGGGCTAACTACCCATCTGTGAAGAGTGCCAAGGTTGTAACAGATAAGCTCACGAGGAAGTTTCTTTAAATATCACTTTCCACTAATTGGAGATCACATCTTAGAGAGAGAATTTAGTGGTAATTCATATAATTGATAATAACAATGGCGATTTCAATGATGATGGGTTTGATAAAGGCGGTTCTATGGTGGTAATAGAGGATTGATGGAGGCTCGTAAATTTGATGATGTTCGTGGTGACTTTGCTAGTAATTGATAAAATTAATGATGACAGTTTCAATGGTAATTACTTCGGTGGTTGAGTTTAGCGATTGTGATGCTATGGTGGTAATTGAAATTTGATAGTGGGTATGAAGAAAATGGAAGAAAAATATATGAATAGAAAAAGAAAAACGAAAATGTTGGGGGTGGGAGTGGCGGGGGTGGGCGTTTGTGGATTGAAGAAGACAATATGAAAGGGGTGGGTGGGTGGGGTAGGAAAGGGTAGGGTGGCGGCAAATGATTTAGGGGGTGGGGTGGGTTGAGAAAGATGATATGGGGTGGGATGGGGTGGGGTGGTTAGGAAGATAATATATGGTGGGGGTGGGGTAATTAATAGTTTTTATTTAAATTAATTATATAAAAAATATTTTATAAAAATGACAAATATCTTTTTATAATTGATTCCTTTCCATGTGTTTTAATCTTTTTTTTCAATAAAAAAAATAATTATAGGTGTATATAGTGATGTGACAATTTAAATGAGTTGGCACAAATTAATTTGCTATTTTTTCCACGTTGGCAGCGAGTGAGATACACTCACCGGTACTAATGTCGAAAGGTCCCAAAGTGACACACTTTATGGCTACTTGAGGTGTCAAAAGTGAACAACGTCTACTTAAGGTGCCTAAGTAAAAGATCCTGACAAGTTTAGGGGGCCACCGATGGGTTTGGCCTTATTCAATGCATGATATGCATATGTTATACAAATGTGTTTATCCCATATGTATGTTTGTATGTTTATGCAATATAGCAGTGATATACATATGCATATATTATACAATTGAATTATAAAATTACAATGTGTTTGTATATACAATTGTACATATATATTTAGTTAAAATTTAGTTTGTACACATGTGTGCTAAAAATGATCAACTATGGTAGTAGAATAAATGATCAAGTATGAAAGATAGAATAAATGATCAAATATGAAGGCATTTTGTGTTATATATGAGCTTAAATGATCAATTATAGAAGGAGAATATTGGGAAAGTTGGAAATAATAATGAACATTACTTACTCTCTCTTTTCTTTTAAATTAATAATAATTACATTTTTATTCATAGGTCTTAAATACATTTGGTCACTAACTGATGTCTATATTATGTAATTAGTAAAACTTAGATGATGAAGTTAGTAGGGATTGAAGTTATCTATATGTGAAGTTTTTCCTAGTAAAAATGGATAAATCATGAGTTGGTTATGGGTCAAATATGGGTTTACTTGGTCAGCTTCCATGCATTACTTATGTGTAATGACGTCTTTGTATTCTCTATTAAGTTGAAGCTGATTTCTGCATTGACTATAATAGAAAATTAGTTGACAATGAGTGTTTTGGAGCCTTGTAGATAAATCATAGTACTTGTTTATCACCAGGATCCAAAACTCGAGGTCGTGATGGTATTTATTGCACCCCTTGTGATAGGTGTATATGAAAAAAAAATAATGTCAAAGTCATAAAATTGAACCACGTAGAATCAACTCATAAACAAGTACAAAAGTCAGTGCAATTATCTAAGAATATGGAAGTCACTAAGTACAAGTTTCTATGGGTAAAAAAGTACAACATAGAGTCTAGAACATCTCGAGAGAAAACAACATAAATAAAAAAGAAGAGATCTGGTAGGCACTGGGGTCAATCAGTTGCTACCTCTGAATCTCAAGGTAGTAATCCAAAGTACAATTTCCTCATTAGCAATTGGTGATCACAAGCTCGATACATGCATGTAAGGTGTAGAATATAACAAGTGTAATTATTAATTCACATGTACTCAACAACATCATCGATCGACCTTAATTCGAAGTGATGGAGAGAACCACCTACTTTTCTACTATACAACACAATTCATATAAACTTGCATAATGAGGAGAGCCACACTCACAGTACAAGTAGGTTTTCAAAGAAACTTAGACCAGAAGGTGGTAGGAAATTGCTTAATCACACTCCAATATCCACTATCAGTGCAAGTCAAGGAAATGAGGATGATAAAATGAATGCAATGATTCATTTGAATGTATTTGTATACACCCACAACTCTTAGCTAGTTGGGACCCATGGGTAACTCGCAAGGTTTATTAATTCCAGTTCACCTCTTTTAGATTTCACAATCACATAAACTTTCTTTTTATACATTAATAACCAAAGTCTCGAGTTCTCCTCAAATATCACTATAAACCAACTCAAATCCTCAACTAGAAGTAAAATCATCAACCAACACATTTAAATAGGTCACTTTCAATTATAATTCACTGCACCCATGCTAACAAATAGAGTAAACAATCCAAATAACTCAATTAATTATCTTAAACCTTCAGATAACATCGATACTTACACAAATGTTCGCCATCTAACCTATATAGGCCCCCGATATCCCCATTACTCCCTTTTAAAAATGATTAACATATAAGAACTTCAAAAAGAGAAAAAAAATCTTAACTTGCCTTAAAGGAAGTATGAAAAGACAAAAGCATAACTTTACCCTTTCATAGAGCCTCAGAACAAGCCCAATATGATCAAATACGTACTTTACATACAAAATGAAATCAAACAAAATTGGATATAAAATTTCATTGAAAACAAAGTTAAAATCGGCCTTCGAATCATCAAAATACCATTCCTTAACTCTAGCCCCAAAATTCCTAAACTTTTCAATTTTAAAATCAAGATTTGGAGATGAAATCATAACTAAATCATTGTGGATTGTACAAATACAATATAAAATCATAACAATTAAAAATACTTGAAAACCACCTTTTGAATCCCCTACAAAGAGTTTTCAAGCTTTAAACATTAAGTTATGGGTTTATGGTCTAAGTTGGGTTTTTAAATATGTCAAGGTGAATCACTATTGCGATCACCACCCCCGAAATTAGGACGTTACCTAAATTGGGTCTATCATGATTGTTGTGTCCTAGCCGCTTTTGCATAAAAAAATCAAACCCTATCCGAACGCTGATAAAATGACCTTTCATGATACAGACCCTTCATTACAATTGCAATGAACAAGACCATCAACTCTCCGCTTGTGAGATGTCCTCTAAATGCATTATGATAGTTAAAATACATAAATTCAAAAACTTTGATTGGACCCTCAAAATTTGTTCAGAACTCCGTGAACCCAAAATAAACATGCTATTAGATTTAAATGATATTTTGCATTAAAAAACCATCAAAATACCACACAAAGATCATCTGAACTAAATGTTGACGGAAGTCAAACTTTGGCTTAACACTTCTAACTTTATAATCAACTACTCAAAATCCATCCGAATGCTTCAAAACTCAAACTAAAGGTCCTACTAACTCAAAAATTCTATTTTAGAGCTAACAAAACTATCGAAATTCTCATATGACCTCGTTATCACCAAATGTGGATTTTTGCTAACCATACTAACTTCCAAACCATCCAAAATAAAATATTGGATAATTCTCATTTAGCCACCTTGAGAACTATGCAACCCATATCTGCAGACTACAGATATTATAAAGCAACAACGGAGAGGGGTAAAATAGTTTAAATATACTAAAATAAAAAAAATCACTATACATGTTGTTACATCATCCACTATTTAAGCACTCATTAATCCTCGAATGTAGGGATAATGAAGATACCCAAACTATCAAAAAGCTAGAGAAATAAACGTTATACGTCTAATTTTTCTCCAAAGTGGACTTCTTAATCACTCGATGCTTCCGTTGAATCTTTACTAAAGATATTTCTTAGATCTCAACTTTTGAATCTGTCTATCTAAAATTGTCCAGGGCTCCTCTTCAAATTTCATAATCTAATCCAAATCCACTGAAGTCCTACTAAATCTCATGAGAATTATCAGAATGAGACTTATCAAAATGATACTTCTTTAACATCGGGACATAAAACAAAATTCATGAACGAATGACCAAAGGTAAGGCCTACTCATAGTCCAACTCCTAAATATGTCAAAATTTTTTGAAAGACCAAGAATTTGAGCTAAAATTGTCTTTTTTCCCAAATCTCATCAAATCCTTCATGGGTAACACCTTCAACTGAACTTGCACATGAATCATGAACTTCAAGTCCCAAACTCTTCGATCTATATATCCCTTCTACCTACTCCAGGATATCAAAAGTTGGTTCGAAATCAACTTCACTCTATCTATAAAATTTATAAATAAATCTATACCCCATGATATAACTTCAAAAGAATCAAACCAACGGAAGATCTACACTTCCTCCTATATAATGTCTCAAATGGTGCCATTTAGATGTTAGAATGATAATTATTATTGTATGCAAATTTTGCCAAATGAAAAAACTTATCCAAATGACCTACAAAGTCAATTACACTAGTTTAAAGTATGTACTCCTACACCTGAGTGGTTTCCTCTGACCAATCATATAATATACCATGATTTTATGGTACTTTTAACGCTTAAAACATGGAAATTTTGTATGTTCTTAAATTTGTTTTGGTATATATGATGTGTTTTTGTGTGTTTATGCAAAAAAATAGGTTCAAGATGCAATCATGAAAAAAAGAGTTGAGAGCTACAAGTGTGACTTGTGAACACCAAACTACGACTCGTGAATACATAGTATGTTTCGTGCTCTTTACCATGGATAAAAGTTCAAATAAAGTGAAATCAGTCCCAATAGGACCATACATACTATGACTCCTACGACCTATGAAAACTATAGTACGGGTTCGTAGCGAGGACTCGTAAGTGGATACCTCTAACTGTGCAAAATTGAGCTCAAGACCATGAGTCAGGCTATGAGTTATAGTCCTAAACTATGAATCATGGAATGACCCATAGGAACTAAAATAATTTCATTGATTTTGGAAAACACAAATTGAGATGTTCATAATACGAGTCACACCTTTAATGTATGAGTCATACATTACTAATGGGACTACAATCTTATTTAGTTCAGTACAATTTATTTTGTCTACAAATACTTTTCTTAGTTTTTTATTTATAGTTTATGCACCCAAAACATATAGTTACGTTTTGAATTGCTTGAAAATTTAACTCTCTTTGGTTTTTGAGAAATAACATACACTAATTCTTGATTATTGACTTAGTTCTTGTAATTCAAGACTCTAGATTTCATCTATTCTTCTTGTAAGTTCATAATAATGTTTTCAACCATAAATTCTGGAATTGTTCTTACAAACATGAGTAGATAAATCTCATAAATAAGGTTGTAGGAACCATGATGAATTAACGAAGAAAGTTAAAGTACTTAGTGATTCTTGAACGAGGTTGATGCATGCATTGTTATTCTCTTCTTATTGATTGCTGTTTTACTTGTTGTAAATATTAGAGCTCACCTAGATTTTTAAATTGCTTGTTGAAAGAGGTAAAGAATAGGAAAAAGATTAATAACAAAATTTGAGGCTATTAACCATTATCTAATAGTTTGAGCCATAACTAGGAAAGCCAATCCAAGATTAAGGGTAAGGGTCAACATTTGAAAACTCATAGACTACGAGCTAATTGGAGTGATATTCATCTAATTAGGGTCAAGAGACATTTAGGTGAACCAATCTTACAAATTTTGTATGCTAAGCACTGGGATAGATCACTAATACTCTACTCTTATTGAGTTATAAAACCATGGGGAACATAGTCCTAGTCCACTCTCATTTATTGATACAAACAACATTACGATACTTCGTTACTTGGTTAATAATGTTTAGAAATAGTTAATTGTCACTTTACAACTCCCTATTGAAAATAACTGACTAATAGTTTAGATAATCACATTGGCTTAGTTTCTAGCCACATTCTTTGTCGAATTGTAATGATCCTCCATGTTATTTTATATATTTTCGCTCATTTTTGCCATTTAAATCCTTTTTATATCTGTCCCAACTCATTTATGACTTGTTAGAGCTAAAGTTTAGTTATCGGGAAGTTTGTTTAAATTTTAGCGCCAATTCTTTATTTTGAAGTCTTTGTTGGTTAGAATTAGTATCGGGTGAAAATTCAGTTAGACAACCTCGTATGTCAAATTTGACAGTTCAAAAAGCTCCAAAACGTTGATTTTAGGTGCGATGGATCTTGGTTTGGATCCCAAGGCTTTCAAATTTTTTTGATCTATTAGCCAAAACTTAAGAAAACTAGTGCATGAGTATGAAACTCACTTTTCATTGAAACAACCTCAGATGAAGTTTTACCTGTGCCATCGAGTCCAGAATATTGAATTTGATAGGTTAGCATAATTCATTTTCATAAATAAGATTTTGAATAATCTTGAGGGGTCGGTAGAGACTTGGAATTTTCCAAGTCCCCAACTGATGCACCACTCAGCTGGTGCATCCTTTTAAGTGTTGTAACGCCCCGAAATCTCATCCCGAGATGTCAAACGTTGCTTAAGGCTACAAATAGCCCTAAACTAACCCTTTGAGCCTGTTACTACTTCTAACACTTGCTTTAGGATAAATAAGCTAAACAATGATTCTTTGTTGGGTCAACTATAATCCGAAATTACTGGAAATAATGTCTGAATAGCAAAATACTAATAATCTGGAACACAACTTCAACTGACAGTCTAGTCTGACAAAGCCTCTACTACTCAAACTAGAGAGCCATTGGGACAGACCCCAACTAACTCACTACGATCTGAAAGTAAAACTCAAAACACTGTGAAAATGGGAAAGCTGCAAATATAGGTCCTTGAACCATGAGGACTCACCAACTGTGGAATGTAGACAAACGTACTCGGGAATCAAGGTTACTGCTGAGGCTGAGCACCTGAACCTATATTATGAGACAATGTAACACACAGACGTATATGTGGATCAGTACTTTGAGAATGTACTAAGTATATGGAGGTGTATGCATTTACATAAAACAATATCAATACTCTTTAATAAAATCATGCATGTAAATAGGAATGACTCACATGGGTTGAATAAGTCTAAAATATAAAACTCATAAATCAAAAATAGTGAAAGATGTAACACAAATCTCGTGAGTCATTATACTTAGCTTTAAAATTTATACGCTCCTCTTATTTTCAATTATTGAAGGCTAAAAGAAGCTTTAAATAATACTTTCAAACTCAAGATTTTATCTTGTGGAGAGTAAAATTTCTTTTAAAACTTAAGGACTTAGAACTTTTAGGAACTTTTAACACTTGGAACTCTGAAACTCTTTTAGACTCGGGAGTTTTTTCTAACCGACATAAACCATGTGAGCTACAGGGAGTCCAACGTCTTGCCCAAGTTGGGAAGAGCTGTTCTACCCTTGCTATCGTAATAGAACCTTAGCTTTAATGATCACTATCTCGGCCTCAGGCCCATAAATCTCAATCCTACCGTGGCACATAGTTTTGGGGTATAAAACCTTAGAATCATACCCAACTCGGTGCTAAATACTACTCCCATACTCAGTTCAGAACTTTTAGAAAATCCACCTGGAAATAACTCAAGGGTCTATGATGAAGACCAAAATATATTTCTCTTTTCTTTAAATCATAATCAAATATGGATTCCTATCTTAGCTTAGACCCAATGGGTCAAATATTTAACTAAAATATGAAAATTGCTTAGTTATGGGGTACTCATGACCCAAACAGTCTTAAACAATAAATCTTAAAATGAGAGTCTATTGACCCAAACAGTAAATCTCAAGTCAACATCTCAAAATTCATGATTATGAAAGCAATTACTCATAAGGTATCTTGAAATCTGTAAGTCTCATTAATAAGCATAGAAAAATATGCAAAATCATGCTATTTGACTTTCAATTCATGGGAAGTATCAAAACCTTGCAACTAATGATAATGGGTGAAAAACCCTAACTCAATTTCATGTAAAATCTCATAAATTGCAGAAAACTTATAATTTAAAATAATTCTTTGGGCACAAGGGTGAAAGGATTACCTTTGTTCAAACTCCACATACCTTAGATTATGAAATTGGATAAACAAACTTGCTGAAGACTCTTTTTTAGAACTCTTAAGGGAGGGTTCTTGAAGCCTTTGACTTGGGAACTTTGAATCTTAACTAAATTTGTAGAAACTATGGTGAGTTCTTGAATTTCTTAGAGAAGGAATTTGGGTTTCTTCTTGAGGAAAAAACCCTAGCTTTGAGATACTTTTGGATAAACTGAAGTCATCTGGTTTATTTGGGAATATTAAGATGTAAAAAGGGTGAAAAAAGACCAAAAAGTCCCTTTTAAAAATGACATAAAATCACTGAACAAAATATGTGATGGTGGGTACGACGGTCCTTCACTGGGTGACGGGCCGTCGGTCCTGACCGTCGTACCTGGGCCAGATTTGGACTTTTTGCCTTGCCTGCGATGGCTGGGTCGATGGTCTATCACTGGATTGATGGTCCATCGACCTTACCATTGTGCCTAACTAGAATGAGGTCTCACTGCTTCCTCTACGATAGTTTGGGTGACGGTCCGTCAGACTTCTACGTCGCACCTAGGCAGTTAGACTGCTTTTTGTAATTCAGCCATATCTCTCTTTCGATGTTGGATTTTGATGAAATGGGTATCGTTGGAAAGATAATTCAATTTCCTACATGATAAAATTCATTTTTAGAAAAACTCTATATGATTTAAATACTAATCACTTTGGAAATCATTCCTAAATCTTTTAGAGATGAAATAAGGCTTCACTTGACATATTCTAAAGGCTCAGACTATGAGGGAAATTTACGGGGTATTACAAGTGCCATTTTGGTTGCTTAAACGGAGTTCATGAATGTGGCAAGTCGTTCTCTTAAAATATCAGGTAGCCAGTCAAGGGTCGTGTAAGCATGTCCACTATCGCTTAAGTGCGTGTTGCTTAAGCAACATCTTGGTCACTTATGTGACATCGGGGTTGCTCATGCAACATGTGCAGACAACATAAGTATTGCAAAAGTGGCACTTGGCCGCAAAAGTGATGACCTATTAAGCGGCCTAGTGTCCGCGCTTAAGCGAGACTTGGGCACCTGGGAACCATATAAATTCCCCACTTACACCAATTTTCTCCCATTTTTCACACAAGTTCAAGGGTGAAAACCCTTAAAACAATGTGAAAACTTAGGAGAGACATTAGTAGGTGATTTTAAGGAATTTATATGCTTGAATTACTCATGCCTTCTATAAATTCTTAAGTTTTCATCGATTTCATAATTAATTCCCCATTATTTTCCAAAATCCCTAAAATATTGATGGGTTGATTGTAGCACTATTTGAGCTCAAAATTTACCCACTTTTTGTGGATAAATGTTCCTTGAGCATAGAGAGATGCCTTGTTTATTTTGAATGTACAATTTTGCAAGTGGGTCCCATATGGAATTTTAACATAAGTTTGAACCCAAAACACAAAAGCATAATATGGGTACCGTTGTTCTCATATTCTTAAGTAAATGATGATTTTGATAGCATGATATCTTGTGAAAGCTTATTGAAAAGGAAAATTGATGATTTAGTAGATTTCTTCAGACTTTTCTTTGGCATCCAAATAGGCTAGGTTTACTTTCTTCATAGATTGAGCTAATTCCTAGTATAATTATGATATTATGTATGATACAGGATGGGAATTAGGTCTTGGAGGTATACTTAGTATTATTTGAATTGGTTAACCGATTTTGGAATCGTAAATTAGGCTTAAATGACTTAGTTATCTATGTTTAAGTAGAATTTCTATCTTAGGGAAATATGTGTTTTTTTAATATCTAGAAGTAAATGTTGATAACTTAGCCTAATCTAGGGTAGAATTTTCCTTAGAATAGATTTCAGGGATTAGAAGTGGGCCCTTCAGGACCACCTTAGGCCGAGATCTTATTAGCTTCTTTTAAACTTATTGGGTATGTTAAATCTTTAAATTGATTATTTTAGAGTTAAAGAGAATACTAGTTTGGTATTTGGGAGTTGGTGCTGATTTTAGACCAAGTCCGATGGTTATAGATATTGAGTTTTGATTCAAGTTTGGCAGATATTGAAGATATTGAGTTCTGATTCAAGTTTGAAAATTGATGATATGAGTTTTAGTTCAAGTCCAGAAATGATGATGATATTTAGTTCTGGTTCAAGTCTTTCATTGGGAGTTTATATATGATATGGTATGGTATAGATGGATTCATGGTTATGGTTTGAGATTTAGATAATTGATAAAATTTTGACTATTTACTTTTCTTTGATTGCACCCTCTAGGCTTATGGAGGCCCATAATGGGTTATTTACTTTTCCACACTTATGGCTTATGAAGGCCAGTCTTGTAGTATTAATTATGCTTTTCTTTTATTATTATTACTATTTTAATTATTTATTTACAATGTTCGAACATTATTCCAAGTTTTCCTTTTTACCCGGACTAACTTATTTATCTTGCATCTTTATTGTACTTATATTATAATTAGCTCAGTCGGTCGATGATGCCTACCGAGTACCCATGGCTTTGATACTCATACTATACTTCTATGCTTTTTTTGTGCAAACCCGAGTACTAGTAACCCCCGCTGATGTTGCAATCGTGCTGTTATGAGTTTTGAGATAGGGTGAGCTCTCAAAGCTGGAGTCACCCTTTTCTCCTTCTCTTACTTTTATTTAGTCTTTCTTTAATCGAGACTTATGTAAATGACTATTATAGTACTTGTATTCCTTTAGTTAGTGGCTCTTATACTGACACTGCTAGGTCTGGTATGTTATTTTATCTTTTCTATCTTTTAGACTATTATCATTGCTTTAACTATTGATTGTAAGCCTTTACTTGAAAATATCCGTATTTTATGTATGTTTCCACCAAATTAGTCCATTGCTTCTAGGTTCGGGCTACAATTTGTCTTACCTACTAGCGGGATAAAGTAGGTGCCATCATGACTCATAAATCAGGCCGTGAAAAATTTCTATCAAAGTGCTAGGTTCACTAGTATTATTGGTACAAGAAAAAATATCTGCTAGAGTCCCGTAGATTAGAACGATGATGTTCGTTTCTCAATTCGGGAGGTTATAGGACATACTTAGGAGTTCTTCACATATTTCACTCATTTCGTGCTATGAGTATGAGTTGGTTTATAAATATTCCCTTGGTTTCACTCTTTCACAGATGGCTAGGTCACGTGCTACTGCTACATGAGACGAGGACCTTGAGTCTGTGACTAGGGATCCTGTCGTAGTTCACGAATGACCTAGAGGTCAAGTAAAATGACCCAACCCGGGGCCTTATCGTATAAGCATCCCAAGTTCGACCGGGATCGGAGACCACCCCTATTACCCAACCCAAACTCTAGCTGCCAACCCTGAGTTGGCTGAATTTCAAGCATATAACAAGATAGCGTAACTATCAAGATTACAAACTCTGGGATAGGTCTATTTCCGAGACTAGCCCAACTGAGTCCAACCGTCCGAGCCCATCCGATAACCAAAACCAACCAAACCATAACCATATGAGTTCCATAATAATTATATATAATCCCAAAATAAAAGAGGATGTAACAACCAACAATACAGTCAGCCCGTATGAATAAAATGCTAAGGTTGAAACCCACACCGATCCCGCCCATACCAACTAATAGTAGTTCCACAAAAGCTTCTAACCAAAAGAATACCAAAATCCGGTTGGGACATTCCCCCAACAATAGAAAAAATCAATATCCTTAAATGAACTAAAGTATGAAATAACATCCATGGAATGAAGCCTTCAATAAAGATGGAAGCACACCACTTCAATCTAGTAGCTGATCCCGAATGTCTGATAGCAAAGAAAATGGAGTAGAATAGCTAATTACTGTATCGTGTAAGGATAAAGTTGCCCACAGACAAGTTAGCAAGTGAACAATAACATAAACTCAGGATAAGGATAAAATAATGCCAACCAGCAAAACCAAGTAACCAACCATATGCATACAAACCATACACATATATATATATAACCATGCCGAGAAAGGGAACTATATTTAGCATGCATTTAAAACCATTAACTGTGTATGTGTACCTTAACGTACTTAACCACCCACAGGATATATGGGTTCAGTGTAATCCCCTGAACGGGCCTCTATGCGTGTAGCCACACGAATCGAAGATACCATTAGAGTAAGGGATTCCCAAGTACCCTCACTCTCCATGATACATATATACAATATACTTAGAGGATTCCCGCATACCTCATAGTATCATGAATGGGTTGCCATGCCCTACCCCTCATGTCAACAAACATGAGTTTCGAGTGTTTGTTCATTGAACTCCCGCCTTGACGGTTAGCTATCACACCCCGCCATTATTGAGCAATTAAAACCATTTCCAACCAAACTATTATTATTAACTGAGGCTATACATAGTGGTATTGTTATACCGACTATAACTAGGAAGTATTGTCCTTAGCCAAACCTTTTTGAGATCAAGGGAGTCCTATATACCCATAGATGAATTACCAATTAACTTGGGGGAGTCCTATGTACCCCATAAGTATTCCATTATTATGATTACTTGGGGGATTCCATTGTACCTCACAAGAATGGTTGTCAAACCAAAACCATTCCATTTTGACCATTCCAAAGCATTTAATCATTTAGGGTACCATAACCAAGTTTAAACCATGCAATAGTTCTATTAAAATCCAACAATGTAGTGAAAGCATTCTCATAGGCATTTCATCAAACATATTGGGGGCATAGTATTTGCAAAGCCAAAACCAATTACCAAATAACCATTCCCATGAAATCAATTATCCAAAATCACCATTAAAGCATATAAAAGTATAATTAAAACATGGGAAAACCATAACCAAGCATTTATAACCAAAACCCCCAAATTATATTTGAAAATCCAAAACCATATAATAATCAAACCATGAAAACATTGTATAAAATCACCCCTTTAGTTTGAACTAACAATGAGGGAAGATAACATGCCTTAAACCAAGAAGATGATGGAAAAAAATCACCAAAACAAGCTCCAAATTAATCCTTAAAATGAAACCTAGCCTTCCTTTACCCAAAAACCTTAGAGAGAATTATAGTGTGTTTAAGAGAAATTTCTAATTGTTAATGAATAGAGTAATAGGGTAAATAACTTTTCAATAGGAATATAAGTCATGGGGCCTTATTAGGTTAAGTGGGGAAATATCCAGATTACCCTCACTTAAATTCCTAAAAATCTCATTAGGTGGGTACAACTATTCTACCAGTCATACCTTCTAATATGAGTGGTGCCCTCCACTCATACCCAAGGCCATATCCCTTGGACCAAAAACTCTCCAAGGTATGAATCACCCTAAGCAATGTTGTATCTACGTATAAGACTAGTACCTATGATCCCTACCCCTGGTTGAATAGAATCCTAAAAGGATTGGACACTGACCACTATACGAGTCCATGGTATGGCTCGTACCCTGGCTTACGGCTCTTGGTGAGCCACTCATACTCAAATACAACTTAAGTTACAAAGTGTAAGATTAAGTAAAGTAACCAAATAATTTGTATCCACCGATGCGACTCATACTACCTAAGTCTTATCTATTTTAGAACCTTAATCTAACCTACCAACCTTCACTGGTCAGCATATGACTAACCTACACCACTTGTATCCCAGTGTACTAGTCATTTCCCCTAGTTGTATCCTATCTAGGGACCAAAAATCTAGGAAATTTTCTAAGGGCCAGAAACCTATGGTGTTTTAGTCTTCCCCACTAGGAACATTCTTTCCCGAATGACGGACAAGGTAGGGTAACCATAAGCATGATTCATTTGTATTATAAAATATCAATCTAACATTTAATCAAGTTAGGTAACATAGATGCAAAGATATTAATCTTTCCTTTAACAAATTCAGAAAATAAAGATGTGTCCAAGAACACATACCTTCGGCATGAATTCCAGAAGCAGAAAACTAATGCGGATACTTGGAATTTATGTCCTCCTTTGCTTCCCATGTTGCCTTTTCCACCTTATGGTTTCTCCCTAGAACCTTAACTGAGGCCACATCCTTGGGCCGTGATTGATAAACCTACCAATCCAGTATCTTAACTAGGAACTCTTCATAAGATAGAGAATTTGAGATACCCAAGCCTTCAAAAGGAACAATCAAAGAAGGATAACCAAGACACTTCCTCAATATGGAGACATGAAATATTGAATGAATGGAGCTCAAACTAGAAGTCAACTCTAATTCATAAGATACATTACCAACCCTCAGCAAAATCGCATAAGGACCAACAAACTGAGGATTGATCTTCCCCTTCATAACAAACTGCACTGCTCCCTCCATGGGAGATACCTTTAGGAATACTTTATCCCCAACCTCAAACTCTAAGTCTCTACGCCTTACATCTGCATAGGACTTTTGGCGACTTTGGTTAGGCTTAAGCCTATCTTGAATCATCTTCACTTTTTCCATAGCCTGATAAACCAAATCCAAACAAAACATATCCACCTCACTAAGCTCAAACCATCCAACAAGAGATATACACCTCCTACCATATAATGCCTCAAAAAGGGCCATACCAATACTAGAATGATAACTATTGTTGTAAGAAAACTCTACCAAAGGTAGATGCTTAACCCAATTGCCACCATAATCAATTACACATGCCCGAAGCATATCCTTCAATGTTTGAATAGTCCTTTCCTCTTGGCCATCTATCTAAGGATGAAAAGCAGTACTCAGACTCTCCTTAGTACCCAATCCCTTTTGAAAAGACCGTCAGATTTAAGATAAAAACTGCATAGCATGATCAGAGATGATTAAAATAGGTACCCCATATAGCTTTACAACCTTCTAAAGATACAAATTAGCATAATCCTCCACCAAAAAGGTAGTTCTCACTGGAAAATATTGAGAAGACTTTGTTATCCTATCCACGATGACCTAATCAAATCAAATTAGTTTAGCAATCGAGGAAGACTGGTAACAAAATCCATATTGATCACTTCCCATTTTTACTCAGGCAAATTAATTCCTTGATACAACTCTCCAGGCCTCGTACTCATATTTAACTTGTTGACACATAATGCACTTGGATACAAAATCAGCCACATCCCTTTCATACCATTCCACTAATATATCTCTTTGAGATCCTAATACATTTCTATTGAACTGGGATGAACAACATAATGTGATTCATGTGCCTCAACCAAGATCCTTTGTTGCAACTCATTGGCGCCAGGAACACACAACCTCCCTTGGTATTGTAAAGTACCATCACCAATGATCTCGAATACCATTACCTTTTGCTTACCTATATCACTCTTGATTTTCATCACAATAGGATCTAGTACTTGCTTATGCTTAATACCTACACTGAGAGATAATCTAACCACTTCCTATACCAATATACCACCATCCCTAAAGTCCATGAGATGAACTCCAAGTCTAGACAAGCGGTGAGTATCCTTCACCAATACTCGCTTCTCTTTATCCATCTGAGCTAAAATTCCCTTGGATAACCTGCTAAGAGCATCAGCAATAACATTAGCCTTAACTAAATAATAGTGAAGACTCATATCATCATCCTTGAGAATGTCCAACTATATCCTCTGCTTAAGATTTAGCTTGTTTTGAGTGAACACATACAGTAGACTTTTTTGATAAAAAAAGATGACAACGTGCACTCCATACAAATAATACCGCCAAATTTTCAAAGAAAAAACCACCGCTAACAACATTAGTATATGTTCAGAGGTTCAAGTCCCCCGTACAAATATATGAGATTAATCTCCAATTCATGCAGCTTCAAGCACTGGGGCCCGACCAGAGGGTAAGAGCTAAGGCCCATATTGCCCTGAGTACTATTATATGATGGTTAACCTATGCAGTCCAGGTTAATATATATATATATATATATATATATATATATATATTTTAAACATCCATGTTAAGCCTTGTTACCTACCTTGGTATGTGATATATATATATATATGTATTTGATTTTGATAAGGTACATTAGTTTTTTACTGGTTTTGAATTATTATGGATGTAATTATTTATTCCATTATCCCTGAATTACATGCTGGCGCTCCAACTGTTAACCGTCTTCAGACGTTGTATCCCTATGCGATGCAGGAACTAGTCATACTTCTACTCCTCCTGCACAGTGATTAGGCATTCACGTTTGGTTCATAATTTGACTTGAAGTTGTGAGCTTTCATCCTTTGAAAGACTTCATTTCATGTTTGATTTCTTATGTCATAAACTTTATTTCACATTTGATTTGGCTATAGTCGGGGGCATGTCATGACACTTTATTGACACTTAGTTTTGTTAGAGGCTTTATGGATATTGTGGACTTGGGTATTGTGGATGTTTTTAAAAGTTGATCTGATAAGGATCCTTCTTGGATTTCTTATTTCATTTTATCTTATATTGGTATTCATCTGCTGCTAGGTGTTCTTAGGTTTATTGGACTAGGCTCAAGGGACGATCTCCGGTCCTTGGTGGAATTAGTATGCTTATCACAACTAGGCTCTGGTTTAGGTCATGATAAAGTTGGTAATAGAGCCTAGGTTACGGTGTCATGGGGTATCCACAAAGCCATGTCAAGTAGAGTCTCTTTTACGGGTGTGTAGTGTGCCACACTTATAAAAGAGAGTCTATGAGGCATTTAGTAATGTTTTCCTTTTCTTATTGTCTTATTTTTGGTCTGTAGAGTCTAAGGTATTGGATTTCACAAACTCCCATTCATTCGCCTTTCAGATTATGCTTCCCAGACAATCTAAAGCTCATGAGAACTCATTTGTCTTGCCCACAGATAATATTGGTGGGTCTTATCTAACTTATGGGGTATAGACTTGGCCTAGGGTTGCTACTTTTGATGGTCACCATGGCATTCCACCTGTCTCCACTGATCCTTTTTTAGTTGGTGGCACTTATACTTAGCTATCTCAGGGAGATAATACTAATGCTGATTTTGGCCAATCTATTAATCTGTAGACTCAGTTGGTGACATCTTAGTTACATTAAATGGAATCTACTAGTATTGATCTGAGTTCATCTGAGGCCACTAGAGTTGGCCTATTTATGAGACCGAGCCCTTTGACTTTTAATGGTACTAAGGTAAATGAGGATTGTCAAAGCTTTATAGATGGGATAGAGAAGATATTTTGGGTGATACATGCTACTGAAGTATAAATCATGGAATTCACTGCTTATCAGTTGAATAATGTGTCATACCAGTAGTATGAAAAGTGAGAGCAGCTTAGGGGTGATGATACTGAGTATACTTTGTGGGATGATTTCTCTAGTTCCTTTCTAGATTATTTCTTTCCTTGAGAGTTAATGGAGGTAAAAATAGTGGAATTTGTAAATTTAAATCAAGACAAGATGACAATAAAGGAGTATGCCTTGAAGTTTCATCAGCTATCGCGATAAGATCTTGAGCTAGTGTCTAATATTAGGGCTAGAATAAGGAATTTTGCTTCTAGTTTGTCTCATGAGTTGATTTTAGAGAGAAAGGCTGCCTTGTTGGATAAGGATATAAACATCTCTCAACTGGTAGTATATATGCAGTAGGTTGAGAAGGAAAAGAAAAGGCAAACAAATATGGGGGTGAGGTAGAGTAAGAAATTTTAGTATTTAGATCAGGGTCAAGATCAGTAAAGTGGTAAAGATGGTGGGAAATAGTCCAAGAAGAGGTAGGGCAACTCACGTTCATATTCGATAGATAATTCTCCTTATCTGAAGATATTTAGGTATCATTATTTTCAGAATGGTAATGGTTATAGCACTCAGGGTACCCAATCTCAGGCCAGTAGGGCCCAGTTAGCTCAATCATATCCTCCTTGAAAATTTTATGGTCAGTTGCATCATGGTTTCTGTGCTGAGGGGAAGAATAAGTTTTTTGGTTGTGGTCAAATTGTCCATTTGCAATGGTATTGTCCTTCAAATCTTGCTTCTAGGGCCAATAAGGTTCCTATTGCTGTTTCATCAGTTCTTGCACCAGAGGAGCCACTTCTAGCTTTGATATAAGTTAGAACTGCCTCTATTCTCTTACTACTCATTGGGAGTCTGAGGTATCCCTGATGTTATCACTGGTATGTTAAAACTGTTCTTTTGTGATGTGTACTGTTCACTTGACTCGGTGTCTACTCTTTCTTATGTGACCCTATTTGTGGCTGTACATTTTGGTTTTTGCCTTAAGAGTATTTCGAACCACTTTTCTATTTCTACCCTAGTGGGTGACTCAGTAGTTACTAGAATGTTCTATTGGGAACATGTGTTATTTGTTGGTGGTAGGAAAACCTTGGTGGATTTGTTTGAATTAGATATGCTAGATTTTGATGTTATCTTAGGGATGGACTGGTTGCACTTGTGCTACACCTCTTTAGACTATAAGACCTGTAAGGTCATCTTTAATTTCCTAATAATCCAGTCATTGAGTGGGAAAGAAGTTCTCTAGTGCTTAAGGAAAGGTTCATATCTTATCTTATAGCCTAAAAATTAATTTCCAAGGGATGTCTCTATCATTTAGTTTAGGTTAAAGATTCTAACTCAGAGGGTCCTTCTTTAGAATCTATTACTGTGGTTAGCAAATTTCTTGAGGTTTTCCCTGATGATCTTCCTGGTGTTCCTTCCGATCGATAAATTAATTTTGGGATTGATCTTATTTTGGACACTTATCCTATCTCTATCCCTCTTTATAGAATGGATCTGACTGATTTTAAGAAGCTTAAAGAGCGGTTGAAGGATCTTCTTGACAAGGGTTTTATCCACCCTAGTGTGTTTTTGTGGGGTTCTCCTATTCTTTTTATGCGTAATAAGAATGGTTCTCTTTAGATGTGTATTGATTCGTTAATTGAACAAGGTAACTATGAAGAATAATTACCCTCTTCCTAAGACTGTGATCTATTTGACAAACTTCAGGGTGCTAATATTTATCCAAGATTAACCTCTATTTGTGATATCATTAGCTAAAAGATTAGGGAGAAGGATATCCCTAAGACAACCTTTCATACTCGATAAGGATATTTTGAGTTCTTGTTTATGTCTTTTGGGTTGACTAATGTCCCATCAATATTTATGGATCTTATGAACCAGATATTCCAATAGTTTTTGTGTTTGTTCTTAATTGTGTTTATAAATGATATTCTGGTACATATAAAGAGTTATGTGGATCATGCCAACTACCTCCGTGTTGTTGCATAGCTTAAAGGATTAATAATTACATGCTACGTTTTCTAAGTGTGAGTTTTGGTTGAATATTATTACTTTCCTGGGTTATGTTATTTCTAATGACGGGATCATAGTGGATCCATAGAAGGTTGCGGTGGTTAAGAAGTTTCCTAGACCCATGACTACAATCGATATACAAAGCTCTTAGGTTTAGCGGGTTGTTATAGGAGGTTTATGGAGAAATTTTTGTTGATTACTGCACCTTTGACTAAGTTGACTCGTAAGAAAGTAAAGTTTCTATGGTCCGACGATTATGAGGGGAGTTTTGAGAAGATGAAAGATAAATTGAATTTTACTTCAGTTTTGACCCTACTCGAGAGTAGTGATGGGTTGATGGTTATTATAATGCATCTCGTATGGGACTTGGTTGTGTTTTAATTCAGCATGGCAAAGTAGTGGTGTATGCTTCTAGGTAGTTGAAAGCTCATAAGAGAAATTATATAACTCATGATTTAGAATTGTTGGTTGTGGTGTTCACATTGAAGATCTGGCGGCATTATCTTTATGGGGTTCATTTTGATATCTTTTTAGATCATGAGAGCTTGCAATATGTTTTCACCCTGAAAGAGCTGAATCTCAGGTAGGGGACATGGTTTGACTTGTTCAAGGACTACAACATGAATCTTCACTATCACCCAGGTAAAGCTAACGTGGTTGCTGAGGCCCTTAGTAGGTTATCTATGGGGAGCTTTTCTCATGTGGAAAAGGAGAAGCGAGATTTGGTGAAGGATATTCCCCATTTGGCTGATCTTGAAATTTGCTTCTTAGATTCTAAGGATGGTGGTTTGTTTGTGCAAGAGGTGGTGAAGTCATCTTGTGGTGCTGAGGTGAAGGAAAATAGGTGTTGGATCCTATCTTGATGTAAATCAAGGATGATGTGGGTAGGAAAAATGAGCTAGTTTTTGAGATTGGTGGTGATGGTACTTTGAGGTACCAAGAGAGGTTGTATGTTCCCGATGTGATGGACTGTGAGGTAGAATTGTGGCTAAAGTTCATGAGTCACATTATTTAGTTCATCCTGGTTTGACTAAGATGTATCATGACCTTAAGGAAATCTATTAGTGGAATAATATGAAGAGAGACGTGGCCAATTTTATGGCTAAGTGCATGGTTTGTCCACAAGTGAAAGTGGAACACTTGAGCCCTAGTAGTTTGTCCCAAGAAATTGAGTTGCCTATATGGATATGGGAAATAATAAATATGCACTTTGTTATCAGTCTTCCGCAATCTCAAAACTAGTTTGTTTCTATGTGGTCATCATGGATAAAATGACTAAGTCTGCTCCCTTCTTGCTAGTGAGGACTAATTATTCCGCTGAGGATTATGAAAGGTTGTATATTCAGGAGGTCGTAAAGTTTTATGGTACTCTTGTGTCCATTATTTTGGATCGTGGTACTCAGTTCTCATCTTATTTTTGGCGGTCATTTCAGCAAGGTTTGGGGACTAAAGTGGCCCATAGTACCGTTTTCCACCTACCACAGATGGACAAGCAGAAATGACCATTCATACTTTAGAGGATATGCTTCGAGCTTGTGTAATTGACTTTGGTGGTAGTTGGATTGACCACTTACCTCTTATTGAGTTTGCCTATAATAATAACTATCACTTTATCATTGGTATGGAACTATTTGAGGCGTTGTATGGTAGGAGGTATAGATCTCCTATTGGGTGGTTCAAAGTTGGTGAGGCAAGGTTGTTCGGTCCCGATTTAGTTCATCAAGATATGAAGAAAGTGAAGGTGATTTGGGATAGGGTTAAGCCTTTCCAAAGTTGCCGAAATTCCTATGCAGACGTGAGGTAAAACGAGTTGGAGTTTGATGTAAGTGATTGGTTGTTATTGAAGGTGTCAGCTATGTAGGGAGTGATATATTTTGGAAAGAAGAGAAAGCTCAGTCCCCGTTATATTTGTCCTTATTTGATTTTGAAGAGAGTGGGAAGTGTTTCTTATGAGTTAGAATTTCCCATGAGTTTGGGTTCTATTAACCTTAGCTTTCACGTGTCCATGTTGGAAATTCATGGGTGATCCTTCCTTTGTGGTGCCTATTGAGAATGTTGGTATCTCGGATTCCTTGTTTTACGAAGAGGTCTCGGTAGAGATCTTGGATAGATAAGTTCGTAGATTGCGGACTAAATATATATCATTGTTAAAGGTTCTTTCGAGGAACTATAATATGGAAGAAGCCACTTGGGAGGCTAAATATGATATGAAGACTAAGTATCAATTTCTATTCCGTATGATGGATGAAGAAGCTTGAGGTATGAGTTCCATTCTTCTTTGTTGTTATTCGGGTTTATCTTTTGATTCTGGTATGTTTTTATCATTCTCGTGTGAAACATGTCCTAGCTTATCATTCGAAGACGAATGATCCTAAGGAGAGGATAACGTAACACGAAGGATAGCCTTCACGATGAGGTCTATGCCATGGACCTATGCAAATTTCAACTGTTTTGTTCTATTTTAATCAGGATGAAGGGTAATGAGGTCCTTTAACTTAGAGACGACATTTATACATTATATAAGCAATTCCCATTAGTTTTCATGATGCAATGTAAATTATTTCACTCTCAAACTCCAAACCCTAAGAAAGCATAAGGGTTTCAACATATATTCATTATTTGAGTTCCAAATTCCCAACTGCTCACAAATCCTTGTATGTATAAGGAATGTACCTCTTTCGCTATATTTATACTTTTCTTAATAGCATGGATTGATTATGAATACATGGTTTTGATGTGGGTTTTGGTACAGTTGAGGGTTTTTGAAATAGACATGTCATTAAATTGATTTTTCCATAGTTTACTATGCAATATTCATGTTTTATAATTGATTATGAACATTGTGGGGTGCATGGGAATGGTGAATAAACTGAGGGGTCATGTTTAAACCCCAATTTGATGACTTTTCCTTGTCTTATAGTTTGAAAATAATGTGCCCTCAACTTGCTTGTGAAATTAACTATGAATATGATTTTGTCAGGTAGTTTGTATTGTTCACTTGAACTAATGCATTGGTGTAAAAAGGGTAAATGAACCATGGTTTGACTTTATTGAACTTAGGGTATGTGGACCCCTCTTGTGAATTTCAATTGATTTAATGGGCTAGAGTCCTAAATTTTTAAGAGTTTATATGGCATAATAATGAACTTGCAAGTGATGTTAGTATGATAATACCGATGGGTTACCTTAATGCATAATTGGTTTGATTAATGGAATTATGTGTTAAATGCTTTAACAAGGCTTGGAAGAGGGCTGTGTAGCTAGCCGTGAAAGGTGGAGGTACTGGGGGGACCAATTCTAGAAACCGCGCTAGTCGGTGCGGGGGTCAATATGGCTTGAGGGGGCGGTTTTCGGTGGACTTGGGATATCCGTCATGAAAAGACCCTGGTTCGGGTAGTGACACCATTCCCTTCTTATGACTATATTATCTATCTATCTGTTTGTTTGTCTATCTGTCTATATGTCTGTCTATCTATCTGTCTATCTACCTGTCTATCTACCTGTCTATCTACCTGTCTATCTACCTACCAATCTACCTACCTACCTACCTACCTACCTGTCTACCTACCTACCTATCTACCTACCTACCTACCTACCTACCT
>NC_061122.1:170628481-170707423 GCF_002878395.1 Capsicum annuum
GAAGAAATAGTGGTAGAGTCAAAACAAGAAGCCAAGCAAATCTCTTATACAGACTCTAGCCAATCTCAGGGTGAGAATTCCAAAAGGAATATAATTTTGGAATTAAGAGATGGACCTCCTTTGATCCATTTTTCAACATTATCCTTAATGGATTTGATGAAAATCTATCCACATGAGTAAATGATAGATTTTAGGGAGAAGGAACACTACACCTATATTTTGGAGTTTGACATTCCTAATGAGCACATGGGAACCCCACACACTAAGGCCAAGGAGCTCAACTTCCAATGTTCAACTAATGGCCTATTGATGTTCCAACCCTTACCCAAGGATCCAAATCAAAAATTCAATGTGAAGCTAGGTAAAAGGTTCAACTCTTTAAAGTGGCAAGATAGAAGTTTCATCGTCATGATCCAACCACTATCTAACTTTACCTTGGAAGATTTAAATCATCTGTTCCTCTGCCACTCAACTCATAGTAGCGAAAGTTTGGATAGAGATTAAAATCTTCTAAGTTGAAACATAAATAATAGTAAGAGGGGTGCCTTACCACAAGAGATGGGACGAAACCTATAATGCTGCTAAAGTGGCTTGTATCCTTTTATTTATGCATGATAGAGCATATTTTCTTACATAATCCATGAAATGATGGTACTATAAGGAGTGTTGATTGAAATTTAAAAAGGGGATAGTGTGAAATTATCATGTTTGGACCGAGTAGGGGAATGCTGAAGACCTAAAATTTGGTCTCAGTTGCTACAATCATAGTTCGTGTCACTGCAATTGTGGTTTTTGCATATTCACAATCGCGATAATCTAACTGTGATCGCCATTGAATCAGTTTAAAGACCATTCTCTCCATACACAACCTTTTCAAATTTTCTCAAATTCCTTCCAAATTTTGGCTTTGTCTTTAGTATCATCATGTTCATTTCAATCAATTTGCATCATCTAACTTGTATGTTGTCTCAGCGCCCTTACTTTTAATGTTAGTAGGCTTAGAACTTATAGTTTAGGCAAAGGCCTAAAATATTGTTTTTAAAACAAAATCCATGCATCTTTATGAGTATTGTGGTAGTTGGCTATTCTAGTTAGTGTACACGACAATGGGGAAGTCTTAAGTTCCCAAAATTAGTCCTAAAAAACTATTGAAATTAACTTGTATGCCATGGGTCGATTAAATGCCCCAATGAATTCCATGTTAATTTTGTTAAGTTTAGGGGTATAATCGCGCATTCTATGCTAAACTTCCTTTAACATAACTTTTATATTCCTAGTTGGAACACAAATTTAGGGTAAAAATCTTGTGTTTAGCAATATTGAAGAAACTATCAAACATCCTCTCAGATACCACGATCACTATCATAGAACTGTGATTGCAGTAAATTTTTAGAGATCAAAACACCGTGATCGCAATTAAGGCTTAGCGATTGCCATAACTGAGGGTCATTTTTTGCTGAAATAAATATTTCAACACAACTATTTTTTACCCCTAATCCCTCTATAATAGCGCAACATAAGCTTATCTATCTAATCTAGCATGGTCTTGGTGTAAGAATGCTACTAATGGTTAGAATTGTGATGCTTATAGGTACTTAGCTACAAAATTAAAGACTTTGACAATGCCAAATTCATGTTAGCTGGATGCCACAACCTCTACTATGTTGACCTCTGAAGGACCAAGTTTCTCCCAAAAAGTAGCATTTTTTTTAGATAAAATGGAAGAGAATCTCCCAGGATTCCATGCCAGACTCAATGCTACCGGGTGGATATGCTTTGCCTCGGACCCATGACCAATGGATGCGTGAGTTATATGCTAACCTTAGCATAGTCTCTTTCACAAACCAAGTGATTACAACTCGAGGAAAAGAAGTATATTTCAAAGAGCAATTGATAAATGATATATATGGGCTCTCAAATGCAGAGATGGATCAGTTCTAGGCGAAAGGGTGGGAGCCAAGGACCTGGATGGAAAACATATTATGTCCTAGAAAAGAAGTTCCCTGGGCTACCACCAAGAGAAATATTTTTATGAATGACTTCTCAGCAAAAACCAGTCTTTGGTTGAATATCATCTACAATAGTATAGTCGTGAACACATATGACTGCTATCACAGATATCCAAGCTTGGATAGTGGCTTTTATCCTATTTGGTTTTATTCTGAATGTAGGAGAAATTAAGATCTCAGAGTTTAGGCACTTTAGGAATCAAAGGGGTACACTTCTTCTCTTTCCTTCCCTTATTACTGAGTTATGCATGGGGGAAGAAATGAAGGAATATTCTATAGATACCTGGGCTCATTTAGTCCCCCTCATTATCCCACTAACATTTTAGGTAAGGATGTATCTGGTCAGAGTAAAAAAAAAGGCTGACTCAGGCAAGTCAACTCAGGAAGACACCGACTCATGTAGACTTTCTTAAAAAAAACCCTTTGATGAGATACGGGTGATTAACAAGATAATGTCTATATTTCTTCATGGTCCGGGAGAGTCCTCCACCGCTCATCACTCATATGTAGCTTAGTATCAGATTATGAAGTATACCGATAGGAGTAGAAGAAGAAAGCAACCACTATTTTTAGATTAGAGTGAGCCTATTCAGCCTTGGTCGAATCAAATAGAGACCTAAAGGAGTTGCATGAAAATATAGTGAAGAGAGAGAATAATAAATATATATTCTTCACCAAGATATTGAACAAGGTGAAGGGCATATTCAAGGTGCTCAAACCCAAGGAGTGACTACCTTCATCAAGATTGGATAGAGATAACAAGGCCTCAGTGTAGTGGTCAGTTGCAGATGATGGTGGAGCTGATGCAAATTCCTTAGGAGAGATCAATTCTTGAGATAGATTCAGGGTACATCCTTTTTGCCTTGCATTATTATTTATGTAGTGAGGACACTGCTATCACTTCATTAAGGGGTGTTTTTTTTTATCTCTACTATTTTGATATATTTCTAGATGTTTTCTTTATTGGTTTGATGACATTACAGAAGATTTATATTTTGTTTTTGGATTGATTCATTTGGTCACTCTGATGGTGCCCCAATTTAGTGGATTTCTCATTTTGTTTTGATTTTTAGATTTTTGTTTTACTTAATTTTATTTTATTTATGGTGATGCATGATGAGTTTTTCCCTATGATATATTAAGTGATACATTCTTAAGGGAAAAGCGCCATGATTGGGTTTTAAGTTTAGACGTAGGAGAATTCTGAGTACCTATGGCATCAAGGTCATAAATGCAAGGGAAGTCTAAGTACCTGTAGCATTGAAAATTTGGGACTATACTCATGCCATTGGAAAAGTCTAAGTATCCATATGGTTGGTTTACCCATATTGATCCAAATGTGAAGACAGAGTTTTTTATTGTTATCATAAGTTAGAAAATTATGCGTGCTGCAAATGGATAAAAAGCAACCCCTTCCGTCCAAAAAAAATTTTACAAATCAAGGGCATGGACATGAGCAACATTTTAACAAAAATTTTTCTCTGTTAGTGACTCTAAAATCTTTGTCTTGTACATATTGATAGGTACTCTATGTTTATCTCTAACATGAGGGTCAAATTGAGCCTCCTTGGCATGTTCACATACCATGTGCAGTGAGATTGCTTGATTAAATTTCACGTATACTTATGTCATCTAGAACTTTCCCCATTAGTCTCTCAAGTATAATTTTTATTGTTTTTGGTTGGAGAAATGATCTTAGGCCATCTTTGTGACTTTTGGAAGCCCACTTTAGTCAAAATATTCTCTCCGTGCATAAATGTTATCCCTAGTCACCTACTTTGAGACTTTATCCCTTTCTTTGGCAAACATTTTCAAATCATGAGCCATTCAATTTTTATTTGCCTTTTTTACCATACTCTCCTTGTACTCAGAAATGCAACTTGAGGCTAAAAGCTTAAGTTGGGGGGGAGGTTAAAGCGTGAAGGAAGAAACTTAAGACCACAAAGTGTTAAGTGAATGCCTATGTGCTTAAGAATTGAAACAAATGAATATGATAAAGAAAGGACCCAGCAAAGGAAGGAATTGCATGAAAATTGCAAGAAAAAGAAATGAAATAAAATGGGTAAAACTAGTAAGAAATAGTAGGAACTTGTGTAATCAAGAGAATGAAAACAAAGGAAAGTGGTCCGTAGTGAAAGAATTGAGCAAATAAGTGTGATGTGGATATTTAAGAAGGGTGTCAACATGTTGTTCCTAGATGATATCCTACCCTAACCCTAACCTACATTACAAGCTCAATAAGACCTTCGAGATTTTCAACCATTTGCTTTCATTATAGTGGGAATTGAAAATTGGGGCAATCCTATGATATAACACTTGTTAAAATAGAGAGTTATTGTGAGGGAGAGAGTTTTGCACTTACAATTCCTTGTTTGATACTTGGTAGTTGGTGTGTGAAATTCCTCTTCTTGTGAGAAGGCATGTGAATAAGTTAAGGTGGGTGATTTTTTCACCTTCCGACAAATGTGGAAAAAAGAGTATAACTTAGTGATGTTCAAAAGTGAGTCCATTCTAGAGTATTGGTTGTTGTTGCATTGTTTCCCTTTGAAGTCTTTTTCATCCTTAGATATTGTTTTTTATATGGAAGGGTGAAGTGAGAATAGCTTGGCCTATGTGCAAAGAGCTACTTGTGGTGGTGACTAAGATTAATGTCAATGTGATCATTGGGTCATCTATTTTAAGTATAAATGTACATTGTCTTATGTTAAGAGGTAGTGTTTCTTCAGGACAAGAAAAGCTTTAAGTTTGGGATGTTGATGAGTGGTAAATCTACAATTCAATCATATGCCACACTCATGCCATTACCATGGTTTGAATGTATAAGTGAGACATAATTTCTTATAAAATTTACTAATATTCATATTTTGTATGTACTAAGTTTGTAAGATAAAAAATGTGGATTGGAGCTAAAAAGGGAATAATAGGGAGTAAAGAAGTGCAGCTGAAGACCTGGAGCAGAACATAGCCTCAGTTATCGCAATCCTGGTCCTCAGAGTACGATCGCGGTCCGTCAAGATAGTCAAGATACTGTTATCTCGTGGCATTCGTTGTGGTTGCAGTTGATGCGATCGCAGCAAACTGGTGCGATTGTGGCCTAGAGAAAAATCATCCCAAGGGAAAAGGTGTAATGATTACAGCTATTCCCAAATTTTTCCTAAAGTAGACTCAAACACTATCATTCCATCATACATTCTATAACTCCCAATTATTGAACATTGTTCTAGATCTTAGCCTCTATAGTTTGAGAAGAAAATATTGTATTCGTTTTTAGTGAAGAATACTTTCGAGTATCTTCCAAGTGAAGGATTATCTAACTCCCGTAGAAGATTTATGGAAATTCAAAGTTTGAAGTAACACTCACTTAGTCTTTCATAGATCCAATAAATGAAGGTTATTGGGCATATATTGCTTACTATCTCTATGTGTAGCTAGTTACTTCTCTTGGGATTATTCTAGATTAGGGTGTAAATATAAATAGGATGTGATTTTTTTGTGCATTTACTAGTTTGTGATGTTTGGTTCCACTATTGCTTGAGTAAATTGGTTAGGATTTGTGGATGAAAGCCACAAATACCCAAATGGATTTGGTGGATGAAAATCCCAAGATCTTGAAAGCTCAAACTTTCCTTGAAAGAGGGTTTGGGTGAACTATAGGAACCTTCATCATCCTTGAAAGAGGGATGTGGGAACCAAGGCAATAGTAGACAATTATTTAGTTTAGTTGGCTAATTTTCATGATCCAAACATAAGGGTGATTATGAAATGGCTATATTTAGGACACCATCCTAGAAATAGGGGTGTATAATTGAGGTATTAGGTGTTTTTAGTTGAACTAATTATTAGGTACTCGAACGGGTCAATGAGTGACACCCTTTAGGTTTTGTTGAAAAACTAGTCTCAATGATTTCCAACCTAGCCTACCACCTAACGAACATTGAGAATTTACATCAAGTCATCACACACCCATACATAATTTTCCCCTATGAAAGCATAATCCCAAGATCTTTCATTAATTTATTAGACTCTAATAGTTTGTATCCCCGATTTAATACTTGAAAACCCCAAACAAAAATATTAGTTGTTAGATCTTCCAAACCCCCCATTATATCTTCTTGTACTCTAGGTTTGAATTTAGCAAGTGTCCATTTGTTAGGCTAATTTGTTAGCTACTCACATTGTTCCTCATAGATTCAACCCCGACTAAAAAGGTGGGTAAATATATTGATGACTTTCATGCACTTAAATTAATGTATAAGTTGATTGTTATCAGTATGCCTCGAAGTTTCATTAGTTATCCTGGTATGCTCCTAAGTTGGTTTCTATTATGAAGGCTAGAATGAGGAAGATTACCTCCAGGTTGTCCCAAGACTTGATTCTGGAGAGTAAGTTTGCAATGTTAAATAAAGACACTAATATTTCTCGTCTTGTTGTGTATATGCATCTTGTGGAAGAAGAAAATAAATAAAAATGGAGATGAGCTAAAGGAAGAGTAAGAAGTTTTACTATACAAATAAGGGTTTAGGTCAGTAGGAGAGTGGTAGAGATGGTGGAAAGTGGTCTAAAAAGAAGTCAGGCAATTCTGGTTCCTACTCTACGGCTAGTGCTCCTTTTTTAAAGTCGCTGGCTCACTGCCGCTCTTAGTATGATAGTGGGTATAGATCACTAAAAGCCTAGTCTCAAGAAAGTGAGGCTCAGTCAACTCCATCGTATCCTCTTTGTTGGTTTTGTGGTCAAGTGCATTGTGGTTCTTGAGAAGAAGGGAGGAAAAAGTTCTTCAAATATTGTCATATTAGTCATTTGCAGAGGGATTTTCCTTCTAAGGTTGCTTCCGGGACAAACAAGATTCATGTTGATACTTCATCCTTTTCTACACCAAAGGGTGCTAATTCTACTTCTGACTCCAGCATTGGTCAGAATCACCTGTACACTCTTATCACTCGCTAGGATTTCAAGAAGTCCCCCAATAATTTACTAGTATGCTCAAACTCTTTTCTTGCGACATATATTATCTACTAGATCTAGGGTTTACACCCTCTTATGTGACCCTTTATGTGGCTATTTATTTTTTCTTTAATCCTTAGTGTATTATGGATCCTTTTTATATATCCAATATGGTGGGTAACTCCATTGTGGCTTGAAGGGTTTATGGGGGTTCTGTGTTGTTGGTTCATGATAGGGAGACCATAGTGGATCTAATAAAGTTGTAAATGTTAGACTTTGATATGGTTTTACGGAGCATTGATGCTATCCATCTCTTAATTATTGAACTCGAAGGGTAAGTTTTGATTTCCCAAATGAGTCCGTAATCAAATTAGAAGGTAGTTCCCTAGCACCTAAGGGAATGTTTGATGTTCTAGCATTTTGTTAGCACATTTAAGACTTTTAATTCAGAATAATTGTAAGTTCTTAAGTAACTATCGTTGGTTTTGATTAGTTTACATTGATTTTGCAGTATAAGTAGAGAAGAAGGGGAACCACAAATAAAGGAAGCAAAAACGCATGAAGTTGGAAGGAAATTAAGAACAAAGTGTGGCTAACAACATCCATGACACGTTGTTAGCATGGTGATAGGCTGTCAAGGATGCTATCAACCTTAAACAGAAGATGGAAATTGTAGGAAGTTTTGTGACGACCTTTGTGACATGCCACCAAGATGATGATAAGGCGTCACCATCGTTGTCAACCTTAGGCAGTAGAAGCTAAACTTGCAAAGAAGCTGACGACGTCCGAGATAGGCCGTCAAACTCCTGATAGGCCATCACGATCGCCGTTATCTATTCCAAAGAAAATCTTAACTTTAATTTTATTTCCTTATTTAGGGTTAACTATTTAAAGTCTTGTTTTAGGTTTTTATTTTATTCTATCATTAAGGAATGGACATATCCTACAAGATACAATATACGATATTTCTCTCTCTCTCTCACTCTCTCAAAAACCAATATTTTGGATTTTTGTCTTGTGATTCAATTTAAAGTATACTTTTGATTTTCTTCATCATTGTAAGTTAATCCTTTCAGTAATGAATTCAATTTGCATACTTGTTTCTTCCATCATGAGTTGGTAAACACCTTTAATCTAGATTATGAGATCTTAGGTTAGGTCATGATAAGGTGTTAAATGCTTAAAATTTAAGAGGTGTTAGGATTTCTTGGTAATTCTGAGATTATAATTAAAGTCTGCTGGTTGCAAACAGTAGGCGTACCTACTTTGATTTGCTTGAGAAAGAAATCATAAACAGTAGGAACAGAATTATCAGTAGGGACTCAAAAAGACTCCGTTTAATAATCAACATTGTAACAAGGTTGATTAACTTGAAGTAAAATTTGGACAGTGAATAGCAATTCCCTATGTCCGAGAGGATTAGGAAATTAGACGCTTTAATAGGTCGAGAGACATTTGAGCATATCATCAATAAAGATAGCTTGTCATCCTAACCACCGTGAGAATCTTGAGTCACCTTTAGCATCTGTCATGTACCATAAGCCCTAGTGAACATAATTCTAGTTATTTCATAAACTCTTGATTAAGAAACACTGAAATTAAAGTGACCAAAAATTATTTGCTAATCTCCAAAACACCCCATTTTATCTTTTTATATTGTTTGTTTGAATTTAACTTGTAGCTTTAGTTCAAACCAGTTTAATCGCCACTCACGTTGTTCCCTGTGGGATTCAACCCCAACCTAGTTGGGTTTTATATTGACAACTAGGTTGGATTGTGTAGACACAACGAATGATATCACACGTGAAATACATCAAGACATAAGGGAAAATAACAAGGAAAGAAGAATGATACAGGATATGGATATAGAGGTCAAGCTTTCAAAGAACTTTTCCACATTATGTTTAGAGGATATCTTGTCTGTGGAATCATTTAACATAATGGATGAGTGTGAATATGAGGAACAAGAATCCTATATCGATGTTATGCTTGATGTTAGCAACCCTCGATGATTTTCCAACAAACCAAAACAACCATGAGGGATGACTCCAAGATTGTGAAAATGGTGCTAAAGGCAAAATAAGAAACCAAGCAAATCTCTTCTGAAGACTCTAGCCCAATTTGGGGTGAGGATGCCCAGAAGGATGCAACTCTGAAATTAAGGAGAAGACCTCATTCAAATTATTTTTCAACAATGTGCTTGGTGGATGAAATGGAAGTCCACCTACCCAAGAAACTGAGGTGTTTTAAGGATGAGGAACACAATCCTTATATTTTGGATTTTGGCATTCAAAAAGAGCAAAATGAAACCCCCCCACTTGAAGGTCAGTAAAGGTAAAATTCAATGTGCATCAAGTGAATTATTGATAATCTCATCAATTCCTAATGAGCCTATCCAGAAATTTGATATGAAGTTGGGTAATAGATTCACGTCATCAAAGTGGCGAGATAAAGAAAGTGTCATTGTATCAGTATGTTTACCCAATGCGCCTCAAAGATGTATTGATCAAAAGTTGGGTCGACGTTTCAAATCCTCCAAGTGGAGACATAAATAATTATCAACAAGGTATCTTGATGTAGTCTGAGTAGTCAAGATAACTAAGTCATGCCATGACACTAAATTAGGCGCTTCTTGGAAGGCAACCCAAGGTATTTTGTTGTTTGTATTTGTATTATGTGATTGGCATCAGATCTTGGCACCTGTGGTGCCATGGGTATATTTCTAACTCTCTTGTTTTGGTTTGATGCATTGGGGATATTGCATGTTTTAAGTTAAAGGTGTGGGGCTACTTATGGGTGTTGATGTTCTTCGTAGTAGAGCCGGCATGTTTAGGCGTAGTGTGTTTTGTTTTATGATATGTTGTGGTTAACTAGAAGAAATACAAGTAATGAGGTAGTTAATATGTTTTTTTATTTTTGAGCACCTCTCTAAGTGTCTATTTGTAATACTATGTGAACTGCATCTAATTGTGACCACAGTGCATCTTTTGGTGGCATTAGTTCTGGCAACTTGATAATCAGTGCTAAAAAATTACATAAATCGGATAAGTAGTGATATGCAATATATTTGTATGCCATATGTGTGTGAGGTCTTACTCAGTTCCCTTTATGTGTGAATCCAGCACTTGCTCGATTAGTCTTGCCTTGGTTGTAGGATAGAGGTTAGGAGAGGATCATATGTCATTTTTATATTAGCCCACTTTTAGCCTAAATGACCTTTCCTGTATACATAATATCCCTTGATCCCTATTTTGAGCCTGAATAGCCTATTTCTTTCATGACATGTATCACCTTCCCATTTGTTTCACAATAAATCTATTTTGGCCTTGTTCCTACTTGGACACTGTGCATCTTGACTTAGGCAAATAGCCTAAGTTGAGGATGGATATCATAGGGGTGTGTGATGCAAAATTAGTGTGAAGATAGGTAGAATTAGAGAAAAGAATTAAAATCCAGGTGTGGTGCAAAAAGAATAAGGAAAGAAAAAAGTTGTATAAAAAATTAGAAAAAGATAATTTAGTTTTTGAAAAGATAGCACCCACCTTAAGCATGTGTGATCAATAAAAGGGAAGAAGAGAAAAAGGTTAAGAAGTGAAACCAGAGGTTAGCGTAGTGTCAAGGAGGTGTAGTCACTTTAAATACCCTTGAATATCATACCAGCCCCTAGCCTACATTACAAGACTAGAAAAAGACCTATAGTGATCCTAGCTGACCTGTCTGAAAACCTTAGTACTTACTATAAGGGAAAGCCTATGGCATTTGACATACATTGAGTGGAACTTCATTCTGAGAGTGAGTCTCGTGATTATCCCTATGTGTATATGTGATTTCTGATATGAGAGAAAAAGGGATTTCTTTTCTGTGAGGGTACACAGGTTATGTTGCTAGGTACTAACTTGTTCGGATAGTGTGATCTTGGTACTTACATGGTTTCTATTGTTGAATTTATGTCATATCATGATTCCTGTATGTTGCATTGTTGTTTTTCAATAGTATACATAGTTGAGTTTGAATTGATTGACCTGGGAGAAGTGAAGTTATGTTGAGATGATATAGAAAATTGACTGCCGAATGTACTTTGCATTCTCTTAGTTATATTTTGGTTGGTTGAAGACAAGTAATTGTTTTAAGTTAAGGGTGTTGATTGCTAGCATTTTGTTAGCCCATTTAAGACTTTTACCTCGGAATAATTTTAAGTTCTTAAGTAACTATCGTTGTTTTTGATTAGTTTACCTTGTTTTTGCAGTGTAAATAGAGAAGAAGGTGAACCACAAATAAAGGAAGCAAAAAGCATGAAATCGGAAGCAAATAAAGAACAAAGTGTGGCTGGCGACATCCATGACACGTCGTTAGCCTGGTGATAGGCTATCAAGGATGCCGATAACCTTAAACAGAAGATGAAAGTTCCAGGATGTTTTATGACGATATTGATGATGCGTCGTCAATATAATGATAGGGTATCACCATCGCCATCAACCTTAAGCAGCAGAAGCTAAACTTCCAGAGAAGCTAATGATGTCCGTGATATGCCGTCCAACTTCTGATAGGCCATCACGAGCGCCGTCATCTATTCTGAAGAAAATCTGAACTTTAATTTTATTTTCTTATTTAGGGTTAACTATTTAAAGTCTTGTTTTAGGTTTTTATTTTATTCTATCATTAAGGAATGGACATATCCTACAAGATACAATATACGATATTTCTCTCTCTCTCTCTCTCTCTCTCTCTCTCTCTCTCTCTCTCAAAAACCAATATTTTTTGGATTTTTGTCTTGTGATTCAATTTAAAGTATACTTTTGATTTTCTTTATCATTGTAAGTCAATCCTTTCAGTTATGAATTCAATTTCCATACTTATTTCTTGAATCATGAGTGGCTAAACACCTTTAATCAAGATTATGGGATCTAGAGTTAGGTCTTGATAAGGTGTTAAATGCTCAAGATTTAAGAGGTATTAGGATTTCTTGGTAATTTTGAGATTATAATTAAAGTCTGCTGGTTGCAAACAATAGGCGTACCTACTTTGATTTGCTTCAGAAAGAAATCATAAATAGAAGGAAGTGAATTATTAACAAAGACTTAAAAAGACTCTATTTAATAATCAGCACTGTAACAAGGTTGATTAACCTGAGGTAAAATTTGGACAGTGAGTAGCGATTCCCTAAGTTTGAGAGGATTAGGAAATTAGACGCTTGAATAGGTTGAGAGACATTCGAGCATATCATTGATAAAGATATCTTGTCATCCTAACCATCGTGAGATTCTTGATTCACCTTTAGCATCTGTCATGTACCATAAGCTATAGTGAACATAATTTTGGTAATTTCATAAACTCTTGATTGACAAACACTGAAATTAAAATCACCAAAAATTATTTTCTAATCTCTAAAACCCCCATTTTATCTTTTTATATTTTTTGTTTGAATTTAACTTGTAGCTTTAGTTTCAAACTAGTTTAGTCGCCACTCACATTGTTCCCTATAGGATTCCACCCCAACCTAGTTGAGTTTTATATTGACAACGATCTCATACACCCATTAAAAAGTGTAATTTGAGTGTCATCAAGGTTCATCTCATATCTTAGATCTCATAAATTAGTTTCCAAAAAGTGACTCTATCACTCAGTATATGTTAAGGATTCTAGAGCCGAAGGTCATTCTTTGCAGACTATCTCTTTGGTCTTTTAATTTCTCAAGGTGTCCCCTGATGATTTCTTGGTGTAACTCCCAATATGAAAATTGATTTTGGCATTGATATTTTTTTCATACACTCATCCTATTTCTATACCTCTCTACAGAATAGTTCTGACTGAGTTGAAGGAACTCAAGAAGCAGTTAAATGATCTTCTTGATAAGGGTTTTATGCTTCTTAGTGTGTCTCCATTGTGTTCTTTATATGGATGGTTCCCTTCGGATTTGTGTTGATTACACCAATTAAATAACATAATTATGAATAATAAGCATCCACTTCAGAGGATTGATGATCTCTTTTATTAGCTTCTGGGTGCTCAATTCTTTCCTAGGATTTATTTTCAGCCTAGGTAGCATCAGTTAAAAATTAGGGAGGGGAATAACACTAAGACTACTTTCCAAACTTTATATGGTCATTTTGAGATTTTGGTGATGTCTTTTGGCTTAACTAATACACTAACTGCCTTTATGGATCATATGAAATAGGTTTTCTATCTGTTCTTGGACCTATTTTTCAGTATATTTATTGATGATAATTTGTTGTATTCTAAGAGTGAGGTGGATCATGCCAACCACCTCTTCTTTGTGTTGCAAACCCTAAAGGATCCATATTTGTATGCAAAATTTACTGTTGGAGTTCTGGTTGAATATTGTGACTTACTTGGGTTATATTGTTTCTAGTAAAGGGATCATGGTAGATCCAAAGAAGGTTTTAGTGGTTAAAAATTATCCTAGACCCAAAACTCTATCTGATATTTGAAGTTTCTAGGGTTTAGCCAACTACTATAGAAAGTTTATGGAGAGTTTATCTTCTATTGCAGCCTTGTTGACTAAGTTGACTCAAAAGAAGGTGAAATCCTTATGGTCTGGCGCTTGTGAGGGAAGTTTTGAGAAGCTGAAATATAAGTTGATTTCAACTCTAGTCTTAACTATGCTTGAGGGCACTGATGGTTTTGTTATCTATTGTGATGTGTCCTAGGTTGGGCTGGGTTGTGTGTTGATGTACCAAGGCAAGGTGGTTGCTTATGCTTTTAGGTAGTTACAAAGTTCATGAGAAGAATTATCCTACCCATGACTTTGAATTATAGGTTGTGTTGTTTGTATTAAATATCTGGCAATATTATTTGTATGGAGTCTATCTTGATATTTATTTTGATCATAAGAGCCTGCAATGTGTGTTCACTTAAAAAAAGCTAAATCTCAGGCAAAAGAGGTGACTTGAGTTGCTAAAGGACTATGACATGAGTCTCCACTATCATCCAAGTAAAACTAACATGATTGTTGATGCTTTTAGCAGTTTTTCCATAGGAATCTTGTCTTATATGGAAGAGGAGAAGTAGGATTTAGTGAAGGATATTCACCATTTAACTAATCTTGAAATTTGTCTTTTAGATTCCAAGCATGGTGATATGATTGTTCAAGAGATAGCAAAATCATCTCTTAGTGCTGAAGTGAAGGAGAAGAAAATATTGGATCCTATCCTTCTATAGATCAAGAATGACTTGGTTAGATAGAAGGTGATTATTTTTTAGATCAGTGGTGATCGTATCTTGAGGTACCAAGACAAACTGTGTGATCCCGATATTGATGGGTTGCGAGGTAGAATTTTTGTTGAAGCTCATGAGTTCCATTATACTATTCATCCGGGTTCGATGAAAATGTACCATCATCTTAAAGATATTTATTAGTAGAATAATATAAAGCAGAATGTGGCCCATTTTTGGCTAAGTGCATGGTGTGTCAACAAGTGAAGGTTGAAAACTTGGGGCCTAATGGATAGTCTAAGGAGATTGGGTTGCCGGTGTGAAAGTGGGAAGTGGTAAATAAAGATTTTATTACTGGTCCTCTGCGGTCACTCCCGTAGTTTAATTTGATTTGGGTCATCATGGATAGGATGACTAAGTCTAGTCACATCTTTCTAGAGAGGACAATTTTTTCTTCTGAGGTTTATGCCAAGTTGTTCATTAAGGAGATTGTGAAGTTGCATGGTACTCTAGTTTCCATCCTATTTGATCTGGGTAATCAGTTCTCATCTCACTTTGGGAGGTAATTTCAGCAAGGTTTGGAGACTAAAGTGACCCTTAGTACCACTTTCTACCCTTAGATGGATAGGAGAGAAAAAAGAGAAATTCACGTCTTGGAAAATATGCTTTAGGCTTGTGTGTTTGATTTTGGTGATGGTTGGGTTGACCACTTTCCTCTCATAGAGTTTGCCTACAACAACAGTTATTACTCTAGCATTGGTATGGCTCTAATTTAGGCCTTATATGGTTGGAGGTGTAGGTCTCCTATTTTATGGTTTGAGGTTGGTAAAAATATGTTATGTGGTGTTAATTTGGTTCACCAAGCTTTGATGAAGGTGAAGGTGATTCGGGATAGACTTAAGGTATCCCAAAGTCACAATAGTACTATGCGGATGTATGACAAAGAGAATTGGAGCTCAGTGTTAGTGATTGGGTATTTTTGAAGGTGTTCCAAAGAAGGGAGTGATACGGTTTGGTATGAAGGTGAAGCTCAGTCCGCGTTATATTTGTCCGTATGTGGTTTTGTAGTGGGTTGGTAATGTCTCATAAGAATTAGAGTTTCTCTCTAGTTTGAGTTCCATTTATCTGGTGTTTCACGTTATTAGGTAGAGATAGCGTGTGGGTTATCTACATCGGTTGTGGATAAAGGACTTGGCTTGGATAAAGGTTCTTTAGAGGAACCTAAACGTTTAGAAAGATACTTGGGAAGCTGAGGAGGACATCAAGTCCAAGTATCCATACTTTTTTCCTATTCTAGATAATCGTGCTTGAGATATAAGGATTCCTTAGCATCCTTGTTTTCTAACATTGTTTTAAGGAAATTGTGATTTCCTTGGTATCTTTGTTTTCTGTCTTTGTTAAAGGTAAGAGTAGTGGTACGTGGATTTAAATCATTCTAATAAATATCTTATCTTATTATTTAAGGACAAATGATCCTAAGAGGGGTATGTAATACCTCATGTTTTTGGTTCTTAAAATTTTTTTGAGATCCGAGCTTATTGCCCTAGTTACGACTCGATCTCATGAGTTGTAAGGTGTCATGATGGGTTGTTAGGACAAGTCATAACCAAATCAGTAATTGAGCGGGTAAGTTTTTCTCTAAGCATGATTTACTTACTATGAGCCTTTTGTACTTGTTACGAGTCATTGGGTGTAAATTATAGAACGACTAGTGTTTACCCAATTAGGTTCTATGTTAATTATGACTGGACCATACGAGTCGTAGGATCTCATTCCGAGTGGTACCAATCAAGTCATAGGTTCAATGTTATGTGGGGGTCCTAGAGACTGTCTTGGTTATGACTCATCATGACGAGTTGTAGGGAGTGGCTACGAGTCAACGGTTAACCAGTAGTCAATGGCGGTACTTTTTCCAACTTTTAGAATAAGGGTATTCTGGACATTTACCCTCTTACCCAACTTGAAAACCACATCTTATAACACCTTTAGGGTGTTAATAGCACTCAAAAACAAATCTAAGTAACTTCTCAAACACTCCAAAAGTCTCTCTAAATTCCCTTAAAAAATTCAAGCAAGGGTTTCATTAAGTTGGTCATTTAATAGCTTAAGGGTCGATTTCTCTAAAAAATTCTTAGTATTTAAGGAATGTTACTCTTCCCTTATTGTCAATTTGTCAAAAGCATACATTTTAAGGTATTGTTCATGAGATATTCCAGTTAGTTTTATAATAAGAGTTGAGGGTTTTAAATGCTTGTTGTTGAACAATATTTTCCCATGGTGTATTTATGATTAATTATGCTTCAGTTATGGTTTTGAACTTGTTGGTGCATGGGTATGGTGTCTGAACTGTGGAATTGTGATTTTCACAAATATGTGACTTTTGAAGTGATTATGACCCTAACCCCATAAAGTGAAATTGGATTTGAATTATGAGAAATAGGGGAATTTGTATAATTTAACCAAGGGGATCGTAAATTTGCAAAGTGTTGTAATTATTTTGGCATGTTGATGTTACCTCTCAAGTGTAGTCGGTATGATAATACAAACAATGTATGCCTAAACGTATATTATGGTTCAACGAATAGGATTGTGTCACAAATATTTTAATTGAGCTTTAATAGAGGTTGTGTAGCTGAGTCATGAAAGTGGAGGTTTCCATGACTGATACTAGAAATCGTGCTTGCCGATGCAAGGGTCAGAGTGACCAGAGAGGTTTGAGTTCCCCTTATTATTATTACTTACTTAGGGATATTTGGTTCTTCCATAAATTATCACATAATTAGGTGCTTACGTAACCTTAGTATATCATTGGGAGGTTCAAGTTCCCCGTACATACATATGAGATTTTTCTTTGATTTGTGTGGCTTCACGTACTAGGGATCAAAGTGGGTGAGAGTTGGGGCACATATATCCTGTGCATACATATTATGTCGGTTGACCTACACAATTAATGCTAAATTTTTAAAGCATATGTTAAGCCTTGTTCCCTATCCCGACATGTAATATATATGTATATGCATTTGATTTTGTGCATTAGATTTGAATGATTTTGAACTTATTGACCATGACATTATGTTATCCATATCACTAAGTTTCATGCTAATGCTTTAATTGCTAACCGTCTTCAAATGTTTTATCCCCACGTGATGTAGGAATTGGTCATACTTCTACTCTTATAGCTCAGTGACTAGAATTTGGGATCGTTCATGAGTGGACATTGAAGTTGTGAGCTTCCACACATCATAAGTGTACATTTCATGTTTTGGTCTCTTTTGTCTTTTACTATTTAGACTATTTTGGCTATAGTCGGGGGTATGTCCCAACAGTTTATTGATATTCAGTTTTGGTTATTTGCTTAGAAGACTTTGTTTGAATGATTGTGGATATTGGGCGATATGGGTCGGTTGTTTGGCCGGTCATTGGCCGTCGTAGTATATACATGTTTTGAACTTACTTAAGCTTATAACATGCTATTTTGTTATATGTTCGAAATTCATCCAACCTTTTTGGATGATGTGTTTGGTTTGGTTAGGTGCAGGAGGTGATCTCCAGTCCATATGGGACTTGAGATACCCATCACGGCCAAGCCCTCGTTTGGGTCGTGACAAATACTTATGCTATGAACTATCCAAATACCGATTCAAGTGTTGATAATGATGATGATATCGATTATTTATTGCTGGTAGAAGTTTGGAGGATGGTTATAATAATAGTGATGATATCAATTAGTTATACCCGGTAGAAGTCAAGAGGATTGTTATGCTAATAGTGATCATATGGATTTTTTATACCTGGTAGAAATCCAGGGGATGGCTATGAATTTGATGATGATATCTAATTATTTATCCCCGGTAGAAGTCCAGAAGATTGTTATGCTAATAGTGATCATATGGATTTTTTATATCTAGTAGAAATCCAGAGGATGGCTATGATATATATATATATATATATATATATATTCTCTATATTATGATATCATACATTTTATGATATGACTATATCGGTGTGTAAGATTGATAATAGTGATTTTAGATAAGTATAAAAGTGAGGAAATAGTTATAATGTGCTATGAAATGATTGGATTCTAGTGATAAAATAATTAGCTGATGAATGGTGTTTATTTGATTAATATTGGATTATTGATAAACGTTAGTTGACAGATAAATAATTTTTAGTTTATAAGTGATGAGTAGTCGCTATATAAGGATTAGTTGATAAGTGTTGTTTTCTTGATAAAGGATGATTTAATGATATATAAGGATTAATTATCACATGATGGTTAGTTGATAAGATTTATTAATTGGCAAATGATAAATATGGACAATCAATGGCTATAGTGTGGAATGACTTGGATGAATTTCAATTGTATTATGAGAGTTGATAAATAATAGTGGTGGGTTATTCTATCTTGTTTGTACCTTTTAGTCTTAGAGGGGCTTGCGATGGGTTGTTTAGTTTTCTGCACTAATTGGTTTATGGGACACAATTTTGTAGTTATGATGGCATGTGTTGATGCTTTATATTATGTTAAGCTGTTATTCTGGTTTATTTTCTTCTTTATGCATAGCGACATTGGAGTTACTTCAGTTGTGTCTATACATTGACTAAGTTATGTTGTCTTGGATTTTATCATACTTATATCATGATTTAACTGAGTTCGCCGATATTCCTACTAAGTACCCATGGTTTTGGTACTCATACTATACTTTTGTACCTTTTTGGTGCAGATCTGAGTACTAATTTTTATTGTTATCAATATTTGTACAGTGTTGATATCTGGAGATAGAGTGAGCTCTTGGAGTCGGAGTCACCTATTTTCTTCTATCTTTCTATGTTTACTCTTTTGTATCAAAATAGACATTATTAACTATTATGGATATTTGGGTTGTATTATTTTTATTAGAGGCTCTTGTACTAGCTCTACCAGGTCTTGGGATGGCATCTATGTTAATTATCTTTTTCTATTTCTAAAAACTATGCTTATTTATAAGTTTTACTTGTTGATTTCTTCCTATGTTGGGCATTTTCCACCAAGTTAACCTATTGTGTTTAGCTTAGGTTAAAGTTTGGCTTACCTATTGGCTGGATTGAGTAGGTGCCATCATGATTCCCAAATTGATTTGTGGCAGTTTAGGATAGGAATATACCAAATTCTCCCTATTTGGATCATATATGGGAAGAAATACAAATGTGTTTAACTTAGTTCTTGCATCCCCACTCAATGATGTAGTTATAAGGCTAAGTTAGATAGTGTATTAGAGGATGGGGAAAATAGTCATGTTATTAACCTCATGAACTAACAACCATGATAACTAAACAAACTAATGAGATTATATAGCTATGTGATTGTCCACAGTGCCTTAACCCTGCCATTATTGTTCAAGTATGTTACATTACTGCATAGCTTATATTTACATTAAGTTTTCAATTTTCAAACATTATTAGTTACTTTTGCACTTGGTTAATTTCATAGTAAGACTAGAATTAGAGCGTTGTAGAGCACAATTCCATATGGGATTAAAACTTGGCTTTCATAAGGCCACTTTACTGCATAGGTTACATATACACTTGTGAATGTGCTGGGGCGCAACACTTAAACTACTTTTAAATTTTTACAAATGTTTTAGATCATGATTTAGAGATTTCACTATGCCTCAGATCTTTTACATACAGATTTGTTTAAAATACTTATTATAGTACATGGTTTATGCCCCTGGTTTTAATGTATGTTTAAGTGTATTTCATGATGAGTGCATATCCCATATACTCAGTACATTCAAAAGTACTAATTGCATACCTCTTCTGCCTATATTTTTCATGTGATATAGATTCATGTGCTTACTATCTGGCTCATAGTCAGGAAGATCATAGCATTCGGCCAGTAGGTGATAAGTTTTCTTATTTCGAGGACTCAAGTTAGTTGTAGTTCTAGTATTCATTTTCTTATTTGTGATTAGGTATAGTTAGAGTCATGTCCCAGCTATTTACAATAAGGATTAGTAGAGGCTTTATAAATATTCAGTTAGAGTTATTGTATGTAGTTTTATTTTTCTCTTTCTTTCAAATTATAATTTTGTAAACTTTTAATAGTAATCAATTGAAATAACTTACTCATGATACTACTTTTGGTTAGTTAGTTTATATTTTATATATGTTTTAATAAGTTGTACAAGAACTATGCCAGTACCAGTGGTTACCTAGGTATCACTTATGGTTCTACATACCATGTTACGACTAGAAAATAGTCTTATGTCGTTACAACTTGGTATAAGAGGACAAGGTTTAAGTTTCCTAGGGTGTCAATGAAGTCCTGTCTAACAAAGTCTTGTGGAATGATAAAGAGACATCTAAATTTTTCTTTGAGAGGCTACAGGGCATTTAGGAAATGTTTCCCTTTTTTTATCATAGATCTTGCAATAGAGATGTTCTCTAAGAAACTTATATATATTCTAGAATTTCTCTATTCTTGTTCAGAATGCCTTAGTTTTGAGATAATAGAAACTGTCAAGCTTAAATTCCTACTAATAGAGTTTAATCAAATAGTCCCTACATATAGTTGTGAGATTCCATGCGGTCTTGAAAGGATCCCATCAGTGCCGCAAAGTTTTAATATTTTAAAGATTTCATTATTGTTCATGAAAATCGAGCACTGAGCTACAATCATATATGCCTTCAAATCCCTTCTCAAAAACCTATGGCAGCATAACTTAAAGTTAGAAGCATGAGCCTAGTAGTGTAGTAGCAGTAGAGTGGGTATAGTGTTTATCTATATTTAGTGAATAGAGTTATGTATCCATTGAGCCAACAAGGTGTTGTATAGACTTCATTGTAGCATTTTGAGGAAGATTAACCGGTTAAGAGAACTTAGAGTATGTCAATGCCTTTGACAGGATTGAGTTTAGACAGTGACCAGAAAGATAGATAAGCTTACTAATGTTGAGTATGTTCATACAATTTTGACTGGACTAATGATTCATGATTTCTATCCAGTAGTAGTGGATGTTACTGTAAGAAGTTGTGTGTCTATCCATGTTTAGTGTTGTAACTCAATAAGTTGCGGGAGATCAAGAAAATATAGAATAGATTTTTGAATTAAAGAAGAAAAAGGTAAGTACTAAGGGTATTATGATACTTCAGAAGACTAAGTTAATAAGATTTTAAGTTGTTCTATAACGACTATTAGGGCTACAGAATGTAAAGAGTTGTATGTCATAAAGAAGTAATAGCAGTGGGTTTTACACTTTCTGATATAGTCTTTCAAGGGGAATTTAGTATATATGAGTACTATTATATCCTGAACTCTTGAGTAGAGTGATTGCAATTTATTGAAGAGTTCCACAAAATTTGAATGATGGATTTAATCTAAGGGGGAAAAGATAGAACAAGGATCAGGTTTTTAGATTCTAGTAATGATGCTAGTGAGTTCTAGAAAAATACGAAGGAAGATACCCGACCCATTCTTATCTCTGAACAAATTTTTATACTTCAGTCACTACGACACTCTACTCATGCCTTGTAGTAACCTCCATGATCATAGCTCATATTCATGCACTTTGTACAAAATCATGTCCACTCCCAATTCCTAGTATAAGGAGTGATAGATCTTTGAATAGTAAGAATCCTAGTCTGAAGTTATACGAATCATGACTCATGTTTTACAATATGCATAGTTCCAGGTAGTCATGATATATCATTAATTACTAATGACATCACACAAATATCAAATCTCTTGAACAAGTTAATTATAATTACATTTTACTCCTTAGGTCTCAGTTACATGCCAAATTTATGAAATCCTTAAATCAAGATTTCATGGTATCATTCTTATACTAGACCCTCATCTTCTAGTTCTTCAGTGACCTTTCATAGGCTTTGATGGTGATGTTTCTGGCAGTTGGGATATAGGCTTGAATGATTTATTGATATATATGCAAATAATGGCTTATGGTTGTTAGTGACTGTTTGATTAGTACTTAAGGTTGATTTTTTAAGGTGACAAGAGGTAGTGTATTTTTACTTTAATCGCTTCGAGTGGATATAGAATATAAATTTTTGTAGTTGAGACCAGTGTATTCATTTTGTTTGTGGTGCTTTATATCTCTAGGTAAATCTTGAACATGGCATGAGAATAAAATAAGTCTTAGCCTCTACTATCCATTTATAATGTATCCCTCAGAGGATTAGAAATGTTAGCATGTTAAGTATGGCATATTTGTAGGAAGGAGCACAGTTTTAGAATACTGCTAAGTTCAAAGTTATCCGCCCCATTGATTAAATCATATTAGTCTATGCTTACTTTTTTCCAAGGATACTCTTGTTTCTTAATAGGAATTTTTGAAATAGAGGTGTCTCATGTTCATCTCTAAATCATTCCTATTCTATAAGCTCGGACTAGAGGAATTGGATGCTCAAACCATGTTATAATCCATGTTTAGATATCTCACTCAGATTTTGCTCGAAATTCTTCCCTCCATAATGTTATATGAACCTCTGAAAAGGAACGTTAAAGGAAATAATATTTATTTCTCAATGAATCATGGAAATTTTATGTCATTATCTATCAGTTTAAAGTTCTAGATTTATGTTAGTTCCAGGAAAGATTTAGTTGAGTTATACACTTTTAGTATGAGTCAGATCATATATTCGACAATTCAGTTTCATAATTAGAGACAAAAGCTTTGGTAATATGTCATCATTTCATCTAGTCTTACTATCCTATGTTTCATGTGTATACCAACTCCATAAGGTTCTTTATTTTCATTAATTCTATGTACAAACTCAGTTAAGTCCTTACTTCTATTCTAAATCAGTCCGAACCATAATAAAGATCTATATTTATAAATTAGTATCATGTTAGTTTTCCAACTTTAGAAGTCAGTCAGATCGTACTAGTAAGTTCCCTTATTTTTTTAATAAAATTACCTAAACTTTGTCCCTTGAAAATTCCTTGACGTTTTAAACTTTATGTTCATCATACGACTCACACCATAAGTCCTATGATGTGGTGACGAGTCTAGGGATCATAGTTGTATGTTGGTTAGTGTGTTATTGGCGAAGGTCTATCCTGGTTATGAGATACTTCATATGAGTCGTATGGTTATGTGATGAGAGGATAGGGTCGTCCAATCGTATGTTGTCGAGTGTCTGGCCCTTGATGTTATGCCTTGGATATGACTAGATCTTACTAGTCGTATGGTCTAGTGATGAGTTGTGCAACAGAATCATAAGTTAGACAGAATATGGTGTCCAACCTTTTATTCTAGTAATGACTGGAGGGTACCAATCGTATGATGTGGTGATGAGTTAGAGGATCAACTTGTACCCACTTGCGGATTTTCCCCAACTTTTTAAAATGAGGGTATTTTTGATATATCCCACCTCAAGACCTTAAAACCCCATGTTTTATGACATTTATCGGATATTCATTCTACACTTAGAAGATCAAACACTCTCTAAACTCTCTCTAAAACCTCTTAAGAAGATTGGGCTAGGATTTCTTTAAGGTGGTCATCTGGAGTCTTAAAGATCAAATTCTTGACACGAATCTTCATAACTCAAGCATGTGACTCTTCCTTCATTTTTACTTTACTAAAAGAATATCTTTACAGCTTTGTTCATGAATCATTAAAGGTGGTTATGAAAACCAAGGTTTATGGTTTGCTTGCATATTGTTGAACATTGACTTTTCGTGATTCAAATTGTGTTTATCCATATTTTAATTATGGTTTTGCATATGTAAGTGCTTGAGAATAGTTATTTAGACTAAGGGGTCATGGTTAACCCTAACTTTATGGTTGTTGGCTTGAATAATGGTTTGATTATAGTATTCCCTCAACCTATTTGTGAAATTGCCAATGAGAATGATGTTGTCACAAATTGAATTGTGTTTTTAATCAAGGAATTGGTCTAATATTTAAATGGTTGGTAAATGGTTTTATGAGATCCTTGTTTGACATAAATTGGTTTGAAAAACTAAATGGTTTTGAGTCCCCAAATGTTGAATTGAATTGATGTCATTGTTTAGACAATGGATTCAAGTCCTAAAGTTGATTGATAACGGTTATAGCATTTTGTACTCTTACAAGTAGGGTTGGTTTAAAGATACCAAAGGGATTCCTTTGGTAAGTAATTGGATTAATGCTTGTATATGAGTAATGAATGTTTTAATTGGGGTTTAAAGTGGGATGTGTAGTCGGGCCGTGAAAGTGGAGTCCGAAGGACTAACACTAAAAACCGTACTAGCTTGTGCAGGTGTCTATATGATTTGGAGGTTCGAGTTCCCTAATTGAATATACAAATTTAAATTTGAGTCCCCTATATTGGATACATTAGTGCTTAAGTCACCTTGATTATGCCGACAGGTTTGAGTCCCCCATAAAGGCATATACGGTTATGGATGCTCTCTGGCTTGTGCAGCTACAGGCACCGGGTCCCTCTAGCTAGGGAGGGCTGGGCCCATTTAGCTCATCGGTCATTTTAGGATAAAAAAGTTAAACATCCCAGGAAAAGGTTGAATACATGCTAAACCTAGCTCTTTATCTCGGCACAATATATATATATGTGTATAAATGTGATTTGCATATGGTTATTTGATTTGGTTTGAATGATGGCATTAATTATTCCTTTTTTCCTAAGTTACTTTCTATCACTCCAACCACTAGCCGTCTTTGGATACTGTATTACTACCCAATATAGGGTCTTAGCACTCCAAAGATAATTATTCGATTATCGGTGTTTGTATTAGACACTTTATGAATTAATATTTATTTTAGCTTACATTATCTTGTTATAAGTACAAAATTCATCCAACACTTGAGGTTGTTGTGTTGACTAGGTTAAGTGAAGGAGGTGATCTCCAATCCACGTGGGACTTGGGATACTTGTCATAGCCAGGCCCTAGTTCGGGTGTGACAAAGTTGGTATCAAAGCCTAGGTTCATGGTCAATCGGGTGTCCAAAAAGCTAAGTCAAGTAGGGTCTCTTTTAAGGGTACTTAGCGGGCCACACTTATAAGACAGAGTCTTTGAGATATTTAAAAATGTTTCTTTTTCTTGTTCTCTTAGTTTTGAGATATAGAGTCTAAGTTCTTGGATCCTTCTAATTTCCATTTTCTTATCATTCAAATCATTCCTCCAAGAAGATTTGATGTCCGTGTGAACTCTTTCATCCCATTTGAAGACAATATGGACAGAGCTCGTCCAACTCCTAGGGTTCAGAACTGATAAAGGTTTGCTACATCTGCCTACCCTCATAGGGTCCCATCTGACCCCACTGATCCTACTCTGGAGCTCTACACTCATACTCAATAATATCCAGGGGAGGTTGTGAATGTTGAGTTTCATCACTTCATTAACGTACTACCTTAATTGGTGACATCTTATCACAAAAGTCAGGTTCTGCTTGTTGCTATAGCTTTATCTGAGGCCACTAGAGTTAGCTAATTTATGTAGTTGCATCCTCTAATATTTATTGGTACAAAGGTTTAGGAGGATCCTCGAAGTTTCATTGATGAGATAGAGAAGATATTTTGAGTTATGCATGCTTCAGAGATTGAAGGTGTAGAGTTTTTTACCTATCAATTGAAGGATATGGAAAACCAATGGTACGAAGAGTGGAAACAGTTAAGAGGCTATGATACTGGCTTTTCCTTGTGGGATAATTTCTCTAGTGCATTTATGGATCGCTTCTTTCCATTAGAGTAGAGGGAGGCAAAATAGTGGAATTTGTTAATTTGAAGCAAGGAAGAATGACAGTCAAGGAGTATACTTAGAAATTCTATTAGTTTTCCCGGTATGCTCTCGAGTTGGAATCTAATCTAAGGATCCAAATGGGAAAATTTTCTTTTGGATTGTCTCTTGATTTGATTCTTGAGAATAAGGCTGCCTTGTTGAACAAAGAGATGGGCATCTCCAGATTGGTTTTGTATGTGCAGCTGGTTGAAGGGGATAAAAAGAATTAGGATGAGATTGGTGAGAGGAAAAGAAAGAAAATTTGATATTCAGAATAGGGTAGAAGTCAACAATAGAGTGGTAAGTGATCTAAGAAGAAGAGTTGGGAGAGTCCTAACTCTTATTCGTTGGCTAGTTCTCCTTACCCAGTCATCTGGTGACTGACATTTTTAGGATGGTGATGCTTTGAGAGCACAGAGTACCCAATCTCTTGCCAGTGGGGCTAAGTTAACACCCTCATACTATCCATACTAATTTTGTGGTCAGTACTATCATGGTTATGCAAGAAAGGGAGGAACCAATGTTTTATGTGTGTTCAAATTGGGCATATGCAGCGGGATTGTTCCTCTAGAGTTGATTCTGGGAAAACAAGGCTTTTGTTAACTCTTCATCAGCTTCTATACCAAAGGGTGTAACTTTTGGCTCTTGCACTGGTCAAAACAATATTTATTCTCTCATAACTCATCGAGAGTCTGAGGCATCTTTGGATGCTATTACAGGTATGTTGAAACTCTTTTCTCGTGATATGTACTGTGTACTTGATCTGAGATCCACTCTCTCTTATGTGACCCCATTTTTTCTATGTTTTTTGGTTTCGGTCTTGAGTATCTGTCAAACCATTTTTTTATTTCTACCTCAGTAGGAGACTTTGTTGTGCTCAAAAGAGTATATAGGGGTTTTGTGGTATTTGTTTGTAATAAAGGAACTCTGGTAGACTTGATAGAGTTAGACATAGTTAACTTTGATATTTTTCTTAGAATATACTAGTTGCCCTTGTGCTATGCTCATTTAGACTGTTGGACCTGTAAGGTTATGTTTAAATTCCCTAATGAGACAATTGTTAAATGGAAAGGAAGTTACCTAGTGCCGAAGAGAATGTTCATAGCATATCTTAGAGCCCAAAAGTTAATTTCCAAAGGTTTTTTCTATCATCTAATCTGGGTTAAAGATTCTAACTTAGAGGGTCCTTCTTTTTATTCTTCTCCTGTGGTAAATGAGTTTCTTGAAGTCTTCTCTAATGACCATCCCGGCGTCACTCCTGATATGGAGATTGATTTTTTTATTGATCTTGTTTAAGAAAATCATCATATTTTTATTCCCCCGTATAGAATAGCTCCATCCGAGTTGAAGAAACTTAAGGAACAATTGAAAGACCTCTTAGACAAGGGTTTCATCAATCATAGTATGTTCCTATAGGGTGCTCCAATGTTATTCATGCATATGAAGGATGATTCCCTTCGAATATGTATTGATTATAGGTAATTGAATAAGGTGATGGAAAATAAAAAGTATCCCCTTAAAGGAATTGATGATCTCTTTGATCAGCTTTAGGTTGCCAAATTCTTCTCTAAGATTGATCTTCGATCTAGGTATCATCAATTAAAGATTAGGGAGGTAGATATACCTAAGACTGCTTTTCGTACCTGATATGGGCACTTTGAGTATCTAGTTATGTCTTTTAGGTTGATCAATTCCCTAGCAGCATCCATAGATTTGATGAATAGAGTCTTCCATCAATTTCTAGATCTGTTCGTGATTGTCTTTATTGATGATCTTTCTGTGTACTCTATGAGCAGGGAGGACCATACTGATTACCTCTGTCTTGTGATACAAACCTTGAAAGATCATCAGTTATTTGTTAAGTTCCCTAATTATGAATTCTAGTAGAATGATGTAACTTATCTGCATCATATTATGTCTAATGGGTGGATCATAATGGATCTTCAGAAGGTTGTTATAGTTAAGAGGCGTCCTAGACCCAGACTCCAATCGATTTCAGAGCTTCTTTATTTTTGCTGATTATTATAGGAGGTTCATGGAGAGGTTTTCTTTTATTGCTTCTTCATTGACTAAGTTGACTCAAAAAAAGGATAATTTCTAGAGGGTAGCTTTGAGAAGCTAAATGATAAGTTGACTTTATCTATGGTCTTGACTCTACCTAAGGGTACCAAAGGTTTTGTCATATATTGTGATATGTCTTGAGTTCGTTTGGGGTGTGTGTTGATGCAACATGGTAAGGTGGTTTCTTATTGCCTCTAGACAGTTGAAGGTTCATGAGAAGAACTATCTTACTCATGACTTGAAGTTATTAGCTATTGTATTCGCATTGAAAATTTGGTGTCATTATTTGTATGGGGTCCATGTTGATATTTTTTTATCATAAAAACCAGCAGTATATGTTCACTTAGAAAGAGATTAATCTCAAGCAAAGAAGGTGGCTTGAGTTACTAAAGGACTATGATATAAGTCTTCACTACCACCCAGGTAAGGATAATGCGGTCGCTGATTCACTTAGCAGGTTGTTAATGGGTATCTTATCGCATGTGGATAAAGATAAGCAAAAATTTGTGAAAGACATTCACCATTTGGCTAACCTTAAAGTTCGTCTGTTGGACTCTGATGTTTATGGTATGTTTGTACAATAGGTGGTGCAATCATTTCTTGGTTTGGAAGTAAAGGAGAAGTAGGTGTAAGATCATCTCTTAATGATGATCAAGGATGATATCGGTAAGTAGAAGGTAATGGCCTTCGAGAATGGTGGTGATGGTATCTTTAGGTACTAAGAGAGGTTATGTGTTCCTGACGTGGATAGATTGCGAGGAAGGATTTTGGACAAGGCCCATGAATCATAATATACTGTTCATCTAGGTTCAAAAATGATGTATCATGATCTCAAGAATATGTATTGGTGGAATAACAATGAATGGGATGTATCCAACTTTGTCGCTAAGTGTTTGGTATGTCAGCAAGTGAAGGTGAAGCACATGACGCATGCTGGGTTATTTTGAGAAATTGAAGAACCAGTATTTAAGAGGGAGATAATTAATATAGATTTTATTACCAACCTTCCGTAGTTGCGGAACCAGTGTAACTCCATTTTGGTCATCATGGATAAGATGACTAAGTCCACACACTTCTAACTAGTGAGTACTAATTATTCTGCCGAGGACTAAGCAAAGTTGTTCCTTCAGGAAGTTGTAAAGTTGCATGGTGAGTCTATCTCGATTATTTTGGATCTTGGAACTCAGTTCTCATTGTATTTCTGGTATTTTTTAATCTGTTTTGTGGACTAAAATGAATCTTAGTATGGCTTTTTATCTGCAGTTGGATGGGAAAGCTAAAAGGACTATTCATACATTGGAAGATATGTTACGAGCCTATGTGATTGACTTTATTGGTAGCTAGTTTGACTACTTTGTCTTATTGAATTTGCCTATATTAATAGTTACAATTCTAGCATTGGTATGGCTATGTTTGATGCATTGTATGGTAGGTGTGTAGATCTCCTATTAGGTTGTTTGAGGTTTGTAAAGTGGAGATGTTTGGCCTGAACTTGGTTCACCAAGCTATGGAGAAGGTGAAAGTAATTTGGGATAGCATATCACCGCTCAAATTTTCCAAAATTCCTATGTAGATGAGAGGCGAAGGGACTTGGAGTTTGATATTAGGATTAGATGTTTCTGAATGTGTCTCCTATGAAGGGAGTAATGTGGTTCTGGAAAAAGGAAAAGCTCAGTCCTCAGTATGTTTGACCATACTTGGTTTTGAGAAGTGTTGCTATTATTGCGTATGAGTTGGAATTGTCCTCTAGCATGAATTCCATTCATTCGGGATTCGATGTGTCTATGTTGTGAAAGTGTGTGGGTGATCCTTCGTTGTTTTTTCCCTTGGAGAATGTTGGTATATCAGATTCTTTGTCCTATGAGGAGGTCCCAGTGAGGTTCTTGGATCGACAAGTTCATTGGTTGTGAACAAAAGACGTGGCTTCGATAAAGGTTCAATGGTGGAACCAAAAAATCGAGAAAGCTACTTGGGAAGTCGAGGAGGATATGAAGTCCAAGTATCTGTTCCTATTCCCTATTTTGGAAAATCATTCTTAAGGTATATATTTTTCTTAACATCTTTGTTTCATGTCTTTGATAAAGGAACAGGGTGGTTACTTGGCATCTTTGTTTACTAACTTAGTTAAAGATAATAGTAAAGGCATATGGAGTCCAATCATACTTGTATTTCCTAGTACCATCATTCAAGGACGAATGATCCTAAGGGGGGAGACTGAAATACCCCAAACTTTAGCCCTTGCAAATTTCTTGAAGTTTTGAACTTTCTGTGCAATATATGATACACATAATAATTTGTATGGAGTGGTGATGGGTCGAGGGGATCTACTCATATATTGGTCAATGTGTTGTTAGCCAAGAGACTCCATACGAGTCGTATGGTTATGTGATGAGAGGGTGGGTTCCAATCATATTTTGTCAAGTGTCGAGCCCTTGATATTATGCCTTGGAAACCACTAGATGTTACCAGTCGTATGTTCTAGTGACGAGCTGGGCAAGGTAGTCGTAAGTTGGATAGAATATGGTGTCCAACCTTATGCACTGGTGATGACTAGATATTGCCAATCGTATGGTGTGGTGATGAGTTAGAGGGTCAACTCGTGCCCACCTGTGGGTTTTCCATAACATTTTAAGATGAGGGTATTTTGGATAGTTCTCCTACCTAGCCCTTAATACCCCACATCTTATAACACTTAGTAGGCATTCATTCTATACTTTATAAGATCAAACACTCTCTAAATTCTATAAAACATGTCAAGATGATTGGGCTAGGGTTTCTTCAAGGTTGTCATCTAGAGGCTTAATGATCAAATTCTCTTTGTGAATCTTTGTAACTTAGGAATGTGATTTTTCCTTCATTCTTAGTTGACTAAAACCATATGCATAAAGCTTTGTTCGTGAATTATTAAAGGTGTTTTTGAAAACCAAGTTTGAAGGTTTGGTTGCATATTGTTGAACATTGACTTCTCATGATTTAAATTTTGTTAATGCATGTTTTAATAATGTTTTTGCACATGTGGCTGATAGGGGATTATGATTTTGACTAAGGGGTCATGGTTAACCCTAACTTAATGGTGTTTGGCTTGAATATTGGGTTGATAATGGTATGCCATCAACCTATTGGTGAAATTTCCAATGAGAATGATCTTGTCATATGTTGAATTGGATTTTTAATTAAGGCATTGGCCTAATAATATAAATGGTTTTATGAGAGACTTGTTGGCCATAAATTTGCTTAAATTAATAAATAGGTTCGATTTCATAAATGTTGAGTTAAAATGATGTGTTTGTTTAGACTGCGGGTTCGAGTCCCAATGTTGATTGATAATAGTGATTGCATGGTGTACGCTTGCAAGTGGGGTTGGTTTGACGATACCAATGGGATGCCTTTGGTAAGTAATTGGATTAATGGTTGTATATGTGTAATAAATATTTTAATTGGTCTTTAAACCAAGATGGGTAGTTAGGTTGTGAAAGTGAAGTCTGAAAGACTAACACTATAAACTGTGCTAGCCGGTGCGGGTGTCTATAGGACTTGTAGGTTTGAGTCCCTCGAATGAATATATGAATGGGAGGTTTGAGTTCCCCATACTTGATACATTGGGGCTTAAGTCACCTTGATTATGCCGGGAGGTTGGAATCCCCCATAAAGGGACTTACCGATATAGATGTTCTCTAGTTTGTGTGGCTACGAACATTGGGACCTTCCATCTTGGGGAGAGTTAGGTCCATAGAGACCATGGGTGGTTTTAGGATGACAAAGCTACACAACCCATGTAAAGTTTTTAAATATGTCCTAAGCCTTCTTCCCTATCCCAACACGATATATATGTGTGTATAAATGTGAATAACATATGGTCATTTGATATTATCTGAATGATGGCATTATTTTATTCCTCTATACCAGAGTTACATGCTAGTGCTCCAACTGCTAACCGTCTTTGGACGTCGTATCCCCATGCAATGTAGGCGCCAGAACTTCTTTTATTTTTCTGTTCAGTGATTAGGTGTTTGAGTTGGTTCGTGATTTTACATTGAAGTGGTGATCTTCTAATCTTAGGAAGGCTTCATTTCATAATCTTTATATTCTATGTCTCAAACTTTATTTAGATTTTGTTTTTGGCTACTGTCGTGGACATGTCCCGGTATTTTATTTAGTTTGGTTTTATAGAGGCTTTAATGTATTACTGTAGACTTGGGTATGTTATTTGGTGGATTGGTTTGGAGACAAAAGGCTACCCTATTATCGGTGTTTGGGTTAGACATTTCATGAATTAATATTAGTCTTAGCTTACACTATCTTGTTATATGTTTGGAATACATCTGACACTTGAGGTTGTTGTACTGACTAGGTTAGGTGAAACGAGTGATCTTCGGTCCACGTCGGACATGGGATACTCACCACAGCCAGGCCCTGGTTTGGGTCATGACATTTTACCAAACCAAGTTTAAGTTGGTGATTTAATCATCAGGTCAATATTTAGCTTTTAGAATTCAATATTAGGGATTACAACTCTTTCCTTATCCATTCAGCCAAATCAGTCTTTGTTCGAGGATGAATGATCCCACGTGAGAGATATTGTAAAATCCTAAAAATCCAAGATAAGATTAGAACCATACTTCAAATAAATTTAAAATCAAACTTCATATTTTGATATTAAAAAGTGATTTATACATGTACTAAGGCCGCAAATATCTCATATCTCATATCCAAGTCAAAACATCCCTTACCAATTGATTTCTCATAAAATATCTTGGTACAGTGAGATTCAAATGAGCACAAATATTTTATTATAAATTAATTTTGATCACAAGACAAACCAAAATATAGAAATTTGAATTATCTTTCAAACGCATCATGTTACACCTTAATCTGATATTGGAGTAAGAGGTTATGTCTATTTTACTGAAGCCCTATGAATGTTGCACAATAACACAGACACGACGAGTCTTCAAGAAACACTATGAGTCGTCGTCAAATTATACGGGTCATAGGGTACTCGTAGTGCATAGGAAAGTGAAAAATGAGTCTCAGATGATGACTTGGGCCACAACTCATCTCTAGACCTTACAGATAATCAGTAAAAACATCGAGACTGATACCGATAACTTTTTAGATGATTTTAAAAGGGTTGTTTGATGTTTTCCCACTCTTTTAACCCCCAAAATAAGTTACTTCACCTATTATAAGAGGTATAATTTTATTTAATCAACCGAAATCCCTTATTCCCTCAAAAATTAGATCAATACTAAGCAAAAATAGAACAAACAAATGACTCCTTCTCCAAAGAAAGAAATTAGGGTTCTTCATATTTGATCACAAATCCTCAAAACTTTAGTTCAAGAATCAAAATTAATTAGGTATATGAGTATTAAAAGAGGATCGCATTTCGTCCTCATGCTCAAATTATGTTTTTGTTCATGAGTTTTATGATTTCCATTAACTAGGGTTTTTACCCAATTATGACTCCAAGCTTAAATTCAGTCTCCCATGCTATATTATTCATTCATGAGTATGTTTTAAGAATTATTCATTGTTATTATGGACATATTATATCATTGATATTATTATAAAGTACATGCATGATGTACATAATATTATTTAGTATTTCAATCATATGATCAAGCTATATAGGATGTATCAAGTTTCAAGACAATTAAGCATTATTTATCATGATTTTATGGATTGCAGTATATATTAGTTTGATATGAAATATTTCCCATGAAATTTATCATTTTTAAAGATTTGAGCATGTCTGGCTCCTTAGTAAATTGATATTTTGTCTTTTGGACTTGAGTATGAAATTTCCTATTATATTCAGATTATAGAACTGATACTAGTAGTTCTATTCTTTAGAGATGGTGAGTTATGAACAATCGATGGCTTAGGATATCATGCATGAAATGTTAAACACACATCCTTCAATTTTTGTAATTTAGAATGATTTTTTATATGTACTTATAAGGCTATTTTATAACATCAGTATTATTGAGCTTTTAACTATATCATCCTATATAACATCAGTATTATTGAGCTTCATAGCATTGAGCGAACGCACGGATAAAGTCTCATTCATCAGTTAGGTAAAACCTTTAGTAAAAGTCCTTATTTCCTAGAACTAGGGCACCGTCGTAGGTCATAAAGGATCACCTATCAGACTAGGCTTGACACATTAATCCTTTTGGACATCAGTTTAGTGGTACCATGTTAGATCAGCCTTTATACCCTTGCAAGGTATGTTGGGCACTTTTTTATTGGGATTATACATCGATCTCCATATTAACTCACATGGTTTTATGTCATTTAACTATTTCTACCATAGTTCAAACTAAGTTATTACATGAACTTATAATTAGTTTACTCGGTACAGTAGTGGTCAATTATATGTTTATTTTGATAGTGATTGCATTAGTTTGTGTCCCATAATTTTGTGCTCTGTACTTGTACATAACCCTCAATTTATTTTTTTAATTTTAAACTATGACTTTCCAAATTATCATTGAATACAAGTATTTGTGTATTTCATATAGATTCATTGTACTTCAATTCAGCTCATTTAAAATCATTTGGCATTTGGTAAAATTTTGTAAAATGTTCAGCACCGGCATTAAATTATATGAAATACATATACATCTATAGATTTTTATTTTTTACAAATGTTTTAGATCATGACACAGATATTTCACAATGCCTCACAGCTTATATGTACAAAAATGTTTAAAATACTTACTCCAGTACTAGTTTATGTATTTGGTTTCAATACATGTTTAAGTATATTTTTTGATGATTGCATATCTCATATACTCAGTACATTCAAAAGTACTAATCGCATACCTATTCTACCTATATTTTTCATGTGATATAGATTCAGGTGCTTACTTTTTAGATCATAGTCAGGAAAATCATAGCATTCATCCAGCAAGTGGTGAGTTGTCTAATTTTGCGTACTCAAGTCAATTATTGTTCCAGTATTTTATTTTCTTATTTATATGTATTTATTAGGGATATTTGTGGTCATCGCCAATCTACCTATAGTCAATATTAATAGAGGCTTCATCAATTTTAGTTAGAGTTATTATATAATTTTTTAGTTTCCCTTTCTTTTAAATTGCACTATTGTAATCTTTTGACAGTAATTTATTGAAATATATCATCTCATCATCATGATTTTCCTCAATTAATTTAGCTTTTATATATATTTTAATCAGTTGCTTAAGTAGTGTGCAAGTACCATAAGTTTACTTGGGATCACTTGTGGTTCTTAGCATCATGTTACACTGGTGAGTCTTAGGTCATGACATTATATCGAGAACTTTAGTATACTAGACAACCTTTTTTAGAGGATACCAACAACCTTACCATTATGCATCAACACACAACCAAGAACAATTCTATAAGAATCAGATAAACCAAAAAATTGATTTCGCCCACTAGCAAAGTTAGGACTAGAGTTTATGTCAATCGAGCTTTCAACTCTTGAAAATTATTCTCACAAGCATTGAAGCACCAAAAATTTTCTATTCTTTGAGTCAATTTGATCAATAAAGCAATAATAGATGAAAAACCTCCTTGATATATCTATAGTAACTAGCTAAACCCAAGAAACTAATGATGTTTGGTAGGGTTGTAGGTCTAGGATGATCTTACTTGCCTTAATCTTTTGAGAATCAGCTAGAATACCCTCTCTAGAAAAAACATGCCCAAGAAAGCCTATGGACTACAACTAAAACTTAAATTTTAAAAATATTGCATACAGCTACCTATATCTAAGAGTCTAAAGAACAATTATAAGGTGATCAACATAATCTTTCTCGTTATGGAAGAAAATCAAAATATTATTGTATGACATAAATACCCTATTCATAAGGTCCATAAAGGTTGTGGGAGAATTCTTTAGCCCAAAGCACATGACAAGAAACTCTTAATAACTATACCAAGTCTGAAAGCCATCTTTAGAATATCATGCTCCCTAACCTTTAACTGATGGTAACTGTATGTGTGATCAATCATAAAAAACAAAAAAAAAACTAAAGTTGGTTGAATAGGTCATCTATTCTAGGAACGGGATACTTGTTCTTAATGGTGACCTTGTTTAACTGGTGGTAATCGATACATTCTAATAGAACCCTCTTTCTTATGGACAAAAAGAATTGTGGGACTTTATTGGGAAAAACTAGCCTTGATTAAACCATTTTCTAGAATATCTTTTAGTTGTCCTTTAAATTCTTCCAACATAGATAAGTTGTTATATAAGGTGGAATAAATATAGGCTACATATCTTAAAGGATGTTTATGTAAAAATCTATCTCCTTATAGAGGGGAATCATGGAATATTATTGACAAATACCTCAGGAAACTTATTTCCTATAAGGACTGACTAGAGAGAGGTTGTTTCATCACTAGAATCTTTACCTAAAATAGATAGTAGATAAAAACTTTGGAAATTATTTTTCTAGCCTTAAATTGAAAGATAAAATGACTTTTTGGCAAGAATGGACTGCTCTTCCATTCCAAGGCAAGTTCATCTAAAATTAGAATTTCATTAATCAAGGTTCTACAATAAACTGAAGCATAAAGGGAATATAATTGACCCATGTCTAAAATAACATCAAAGTATACTGCAATGAACCTTTTAGACATTTTTTGTATTTCAGGTGATTTTTGCCATTTAGAGCTTTCCTATAGTTGCCCTAAGTAATTTATGACTTATTGGAACTAACAGTTTGGTTACCGAGTTGTTCGTTTGGTTTTTAGAGCCAATTACCTATTTTGAAGCATTTATTGGTTCAAATAAACTATTAGGAAAAAAAGTTAGTTAAACAACCTCGTATGCCAATTTTGACAATTCCAACAACTTTGGAATATTGAACTTGGCCTAGATGGACCCTTGGTTTGAGTCTCAAGGCTCTCAAGCTCATTTCGAGCAATTGGTCAGAAGTTAAGAAAAATGACAAGTGGGTGTGGGACCTACTTTTAGCAAAATAACTTTGGATAGAAATTATGACTATGCTATTAAGATTGGAACATTAAATATAATAGGGTATCATAGTCCTTTTGCATATAGAGGATTCCAAATAAATCCTGAGGTATTGGCGGAGACTTGGAATTTGGTGTTGGTGTATTGGATCAGCATTGCCTTTGATCGCTTAAGAAATATTCCAAATCCTAGTAAGTACCTCTTAAAAAACACATTTATTCACTTTAGCGAATGTGTTGACAGTGGTAGAGCTATCGCATAATCGATAATGGTGTCGCATACGCGATATTTACTCATGTAGCCAGCTATCGCGTAAGTGATCAATTTATCACATAAAAGACAAGTTTTCTAGAGAACAAGTAATGCTTAGGTGACCTAAAGTTTTCTTAAGCAATACCTGTGCACTTGGGAAGGGTATAAATATCCACTTATCCCAATCGCTATTTTCATCCATTTTCTAGAATCTTAAATCTGAAAAGTGGAAAATCTTGAAAAAAACATCTGTGAGTGATTTTGAAGCTTAGGTGGAGATTATTTATGCATTTCTTCATTGAATTTGTGGTAAGCTTCCATTAATTTCATGCTTAAATTCTCTATCTTTTTCTTAAATCCCTAGAACCATGGTGGCTTGATTAAACATCATTAGAGCTCAGAATTCACCCATTTTTAAGGCAGTTGTTCCTTAAGCATAGAGGGATGATGTATTGGTTTTGAATGTGTAATTCCATAAATGGACCCTACATGGGATTTTTATGTAACTTTGGACCCAAATTACATTAGTTCAATATAGGTATCATTGTTTTATTTTTATAAGTGAATTATGATTTTGATATTGTGGCACCTTACAAAAGCTTCTCAAAAAGGGAAATCAGTACTTTAACAGATTCTTTGGGCTTTTATTCAATGCCTAGGTAGGCTAGGTTTGCCTTCTTCATAGATTGAGTTATCTCGTAGTATGATTATAATCTTATGCTAAATATGGGGTGGGATTTAGGTGTGGTATGTCTGAATGAGAATATATGGTTTAGTTGGACCATTTATGTTATCTTGAAATTGTAAACTTTGTGTCATTAGCGTAGTTATTCATGTCTTTGGTGAATTTAGATTCATGGTCCATTTTTAGAATTGAAATGACTTAATTACTCAAGTTAGGCAAAATTTACCATAGTCATTCGTGTTTAGGGTGGAATTGTCCGTAGTTGCTTATGTTAAGGAAAATTGCCTTGGTTGCTATTATTTTTGGTAGGATTGCCTTAGTTGTTAATGTTTAGGAAGGATTACTATATTGGGGATATTTATAGCTTATGTGTCATCTAGAAATGAACTTAGGTACCTTAGCCTAGTCTGGGGTAGATGTTGCCTAAAAAGGATTTTGGTAATTAAAGTGGGCCCCATAGCCCATCTTATGCCAAGACTTATATTCCCCTTATAGACTTAGTTATATATGATATACTCTCATTTATGGTTGGTTTTATAATTGAGGAGATTGATTATATTTAATAAGTATGTTAGTTGGTTACTGAAGTATTAATACTAATTCTGGGTATTGCTAATAATATTGCTTATATGTACATAATTATTGATATGGCTTGTAGATATGATATAGCTCATATATATTATATAGATTATAGATAAGATATGGCTCATAGATAAATATGGCTTGTAGATATAATATGTCTCACAGATGGGATATAAAATATAAATATGATATGGCTCATAGATATGATATGGCTTATAGATGTGATATGGCTTATAGAAATATTTTAGGGCTTATAGATATTATTCGTAGTTTATAGATGTGATTATTGAAATAACTTATGATCATGATTATTGACATGGCTTATGGGCATGGTTAATGGCATGAATTAATAGGTGTGTTATTGGTGTAACCTATTAGGTTAGTTTATTTGTATGGATAGTTTATATTGTTCGTTGATACAGTTTATAAATATAAGTTTTGGTTTGAGTTCAAAAGTTGATAATGATCTTGATAATATGAGTTTTTATTTATCTTCAGAAGTTTATTATTATATTGATATAAGTGTGTGTTTAAGCCCGACAATGTTGATAATGATAATTATACTATTTAGGTTTGATTTAAGTTCGGCATTAGAATTATGTATGAGATAATATGGTTTGGAAATATTCTTTGTTATGGAATTATAATTTGGTGATTTATGGCTATTCAGTAGCTTATTCTCCTTGATTGTACCCTCCAGCCTTATGGGGGCCTGCATTGGGTTATATATGTTTCTACACTTATTGGCTTATAGGGCCCAATTTTTTAGATATTATGATATGATCTTCATGTTATTATCTCATATGCATTCATTCATTTATGTACAATGATATCGAAGCTTATTTCTAAGTTTTCCATTTTTATCTTGACTCATATTTTGTATCTTATCATATTTATATCATGATTTAGCTCATTAAGCTAATGATGCCTACTAATCAGACATGGTTTTGGTACTCATACTACACTTTGTAGGGTTGATTTCAAATATTTAATGAGCTCTTGGAGTGGGAGTTACCCTTTTTACTTCTATTTATCTATGTCTAATCTTTCAACTTTGAGACGAATTGTATATGATAATTAAGTATGAATTATTTATTTATAGTAGTTTTTGTACCGACATTACTAAGTCTTGAGATGGTTTTTGATTTCTTACCTATATATTAGACCTTTTTAACAATATAATTTTTATTTTAAATCGTTAAATTGTTAACTTCTTGCTTTTAGGTCATTTTCTACCAAGTTAGCCTATTGAATCTAGCTTTGAGCTATTATTTGCCTGGCCTACTAGCGGGATGGAATAGGTTCCATCATAACTCATAAATCAGATTGTGACAACTTGGTATCAAAGCAAAGGTTTTATCGGTATTGTTGGTACAAGAACAAATATTGAGTTAAGACATGTGGATTGGAACGATGACGTATGTTTCTTATATTTGGTAGTCTATTGGACATTCTTATGATTTATTCACTTCTTTCACTCATTTCACTCTAAGAGTCTGAGTTTTCTTCAAAAGCATTCCTTTGGTTTCACTCTTTCATAGATAGCTAGGCCATATGCTACCACTACAAAAGATGACCAGACCTAGGGATCCTATTCCTATTCGTAGATGACCTAATAGTCATGGATAGCCTTAATATATGTCCCTTGGTAGGGTCCAGGATAGGGGGCTTTTTCTAAACCTTATTCCTGCTCATGAGCCAGAGATTCTTCCGCCACGACTAGTGGTGGCTTTATTAGGGTTTATTTCTTCTTTAGTTCTAATTTCATTCATCTTTTGTGATTTTATGGTGGTGTACCATCTGATGGTACATACTCTACAAATCAGAGTGATACTAAGACGGGGGCATAACCTGTAGATGTGGCTGCTAGAGTTAAGTTCCCTCCTTCATTGGTAGATACTCAACCAAAAGTCTCCCAGCATGCTACACTAGCCGAGGAAAAGAAGATATTGGTTATATTCTTAAGATTGGTCCGCCAAGGTTTTTTGGTGCATCGAGCAGGGATGCATATGAATTTTAAATTGCTTGTGAGGATAGGCTCCATAATTGGGCCTAGTTGAGATTCACAAAGTGGATTACACTACTTTTTTAGTTGGAGTTTGTAGCTCAACATTGTTAGAGAGGTCATCTTAATTCCAGGCCAACTGGATCTTTCCTTTTTATATGGGCCCAGTTCTTTGATATCTTTTTGGAGAAGTACATGCCTCACAACCTTAAGAATTATTTGAGAGAACTATTCTTGATATAAGAGTAGGACTCCATGACTGTTGTGGAGTATGTGGCTTTATTTAATAATTTTTCTAGGCATGTTACTTCTATTCCAATTACTGAGTATGAGAGGGTTTATTTCCTTATCCAAAGTTTGAGACTTCCTCTCCGTATGTCTATACTAAGTTTGGTTTTTGTGGGTAGTTCATTTCCTAAGGATTCAAATTATGTTTAACCTATGAAGGAAATACATCACGAGGCCTAGGGGAAGCGATAAAAATCTATGATATCAGGGTAGGTTAATTGAGAGCCATAGTAGATCACAGTTTAAAGGCATTGGTTCACAGGGTAAATACCCCCTGTATTCGCCATATCAGGACCAGTCTCAGTGTAGTAGACCTATTTAAGTTTCACTTCAGATTATTAATAGAGTCCAGTCTAGCTCTAGTGATCTTCTTGGTCATGTTCATGGTCAGTCTTTGAGGTGTTCATCTTCTGATTATTCCAATTATGGTTGTTATTATAGATCATTCAGATCTTTTGGTTTCAATCCAACATTGGTAGAATGTTATGGTTCTGGAGATTTTGGTTATTTCTCAAGGGAGTGCTCCAGTCATAGAGCGATTGTTCCTTCAGGTCAGAGTGTTTCACCTATCAGGGAAATTCATCTCCTACCTAGAGGTGGTATGCATAGTTATAGGGGTGGTCTCCAGGGTTCTTATGAAGTTCTTAGGCAGGTAGGACAGAAGACCGGTCATGAATCTAGCCAAGTGGCGGACATGGTCAATCTTATGCAGTACAACCTGAGGCAGAGTCTTTGGATTCTATTATCATAAATAATATCTTGGTATGCCGCTAGTCAACTTTTGATTTATTTGATCTAGGATCCACTTATTCTTATATGTATTGTTATTATGCTTTATGGTTAGAGTTATCTTAGGATTTATTATCTTTGTCATTATATGTATCTACCCCCATGGGTGATTTTTTAGTAGTGGATTAGGTTTTCAGATTATGTTTTCTGAATATTCAAGAGTTTGATACTCGGGGTGACTTATTATGTTATACAAGGTAGATTTTGGCGTGATTCTTGGCATGGACTGGTTATCCCCCTATCATGTGGTCCTAGATTATTTTTCCAAGACCGTTAACTTAGTCATGCATAGCATACCCCCGATTGTATGGTAGGAAACTATTATTCGCGAACCGCTGGGGATAATTTCTTATACGGGTGCTAGGAGGCTTACTTTTAGGAGTTTTGAGTCTTCTCTCTGTTATATTCATAATTTTAGTATGGAGAGTCCATTGCTTGACATTGTTCTTATAGTTCATGATTTTCCTAATATTTTCTCTACTGATCTACCTAGCCTTCTTTTCTTGAAAGTATTGAGTTTGTTATTGATCTTAAGTCAGGCACTGGATGGCTCCTGTCGAGATTAACGAGCTGAATTCTCAACTTCAGGATCTTCTTGGTAAGGGTTTTATTAGACCGAGTGTGTTTCCTTGGGGAGCTCTTATATTATTTATGTAGAAGAAAAATGGTTTTATGTGTATGTGTATTGATTATAGGTAGCTTAATAAGGTGATGGTAAAGAACAGTTATCCTATGCCTCGGATTAATGATTTTATTGACCAACTTTAGTGAGCAACGTTGTCTTCTAAGATTGATTTGAGGCCCGATTATCGTCAATTGAGGATTTGAGCTGAGAATATCCTGAAGATATCCTTTAGGACTCATTATGGTAACTATGAGTTCCTAGTGATATCTTTTTGGCTGACTAATGCCTAGATACATTTATGGACTTGATGAACCGTGTGTGTAGGAATTATTTAGATTCTTTTGTGATTATGTTCATCAATGACATCCCTGTGTATTTGATGAGTAGAGAGGAGCACATGCAACATTTGTGGATTGTGCTCTATACTTTGAGAGATCATGTGTTTTTTGTAAAATTATCTAAGTGTTAGTTTTGGCTTGAGTCAGTGACATTCCTTTGACATGTGGTGTCTAAGGATGGGATTATGGTAGACCCAGCAAAGAGCAAGGCCATTTTTGATTTGGCTAGGCCTACATATCCAACTAAGGTTTGTAGGTTCATTGGTTAGACTGGTTATTATAAATGGTACATTAAGAGTTTTTCTATTTTTATAGTGTTTGGTTTCTATTTTTCTATTCTTCAATAGTGCAATATGGTTATCATTATTCTTATTTTTTATGAGTAGATTATGATTTTTTATAGTGTGGCACCTATTAGAATCTTTTCGAGAAGGGAAATCGGTGATTTGGTGAATTTTTTATGCTTTTATTTGGTGCCTAGGTAGGCTAGGTTTGCCTTCTTCATAGTTTGATCTGTCTTGTAGTATGATTATGATATTATTCTAGATATGGGGTTGGATTTAGGTGTTGGAAGTATGAATGAGAATATTTCATTTAGTTAAACCGTTTAGGCTATCTTGAAACCATATAACTTAGAGTAAATAGCGTAGTTATTCATGTATTAGGTGAATTGGGATTCATGGTACATATTTAGAATGTAAATGTCTTAATTACTCAATCTACATGAAATTTGCCTTAGTCATTCATGTTTTGGGTGAAATTATCCTTAGTTGGCTAAGCTAGGGGAAATTGCCTTTATTGTTATTGCTTTAGGCAAGATTGCCTTAGATGTTCATGTTTTGGATGAATTACAATCTTGGGTATATTTATGGCCTACTTGACATCTACAAATAAACTTAGGCACCTTAAACTAAATCGGGATAGAAGTATCCTAAAAAGGATTTTAGGGATTAGATCGGGGGCCTCCAACCAACCTTTGGTCAAGACATGTGTTATCGTTGTAGACTTAGTTACATATGATATACTCTCATTAATGGTTGGTTTGACACATTAGGAGACTGAATATATTTATTAAGTATGTAAGCTGGGTACTGAAGAATTGATGTTGATTTTGGGTATGGCTAATGATATTGCTTATATGTACATGATTATTGATATGGCTCATAGATATGATATGGCTTATAGATATGACATGTATCATAGATTTGATTAGGCTTAAAGAAATGATATGGCTCATGTATATGATATGGCTTAAAGACATGATATGGCTTACAGATATGATATGGATTATTGAAAAGGTTAAGGTCTTAAAGAAATTATTTTTATTTTATAGATATGATTATGGAAATAACTTATGATTATGATTATTGACATGGCTTATAGGCATGGTTAATGGTATGATGTAATAGTTGTGGTGTTGGTATAGTCTATTAGGTTAGTTTATCGGTATGGCTTGTTGATATGGTTCGTTGATACGGTTTATAAATATGTGTTTTGATTTAAGTTTTGGAGTTGATAATGATTTTTATAATATGATTATCAATTCAAGTCTGGCAGTTGGTAATTATCTTGAAAATATGAGTTTCAAATTATGTCCAGCAATGATGATAATGATGACAATACTATTGAGTTCTGGTTAAAGTTTAGCACTGGGAATTATGGATGAGATAATACGGTTCGAATGTATTCTTTGTTATGGCATGATAATTTTGTGATTTGCGGCTATTTTGTTGCTTAGTTTCCTTAATTGTACCCTCCAAACTTATGGAGGTGTGCATTGGATAATTTATTTTTCTTTAGTTATTGGCTTATGGGGCCAATCATGTAAATATGATGGTATGATCTTTATGTTATTATCTTGATGCATTCATTTATTTATGTACAACGGTGATGGATCTTATTTCCAAGTTTATCTATTTTTCCTTGACTTAGCTTAGTTTATCTTGTATCCTATTGTATTTATATCATGATTTAGCTCGGTCGACCAATCATGTCTGCTGAGTACCCATGATTTTGGTACTCATACTACACTTTTGCGCCTTTTTGGTACAGACTTAAGTACTAGTTGTCGCCACTGATATGACATTCGTGCAAGGTTTATTTCAGAGATTGGGTGAGCTCTTGGAGTTGGATTTATCTTTTTCCTTCTATTTATTTATTTCTAACCTTTCATATTTGAGATGGCTTATATTTGACTATTTTGTACTTATAGTTCATTTGTAGTCGTTCTTGTACTGGCATTATTGACTCTTGGGGTAGTTACTAGTTTCCTATCTATCTAATAGACCTTTCTGATTGTATTAATGCTATTTAAGTATTTAAATTATTAATTTTTAGCTTTTAGGCCATTTTCGACCAAGTTAGACCATTTCATCTCGCTCAAGGCTTTGGTTCAGCTTACCTACTAGTTGGATGGAATAGGTGCCACCATGAATTGTAAACTGGGTTGTGACACATACCATGTGTAACTCTACTGGATCGGTTTTGGTATCTTGTTGATTAATGGACATGGTGCAATTTCTATTGATTCGTCTAACTAAGATAGACTCATAAACTAGAGTAGAAATAAAGAAAGCCTCTAGAAGTTGTTCAAGACTGGTACAGAATTTCATAGCAACATTAGGGGTCATAAAATATAAGGTGGATCCTTGATCTAACAAAATATAAACATCGAGAGAGAAAACTTTTAACATACCATTGATGACACAGGGGAGAACTCTCTTGATCTTATTGGTGAGATAGAGCATAAAAGTGTTTATTATTGGTACTAAAACCTGAGGAATTACCTTTTTGAGGATCAGGACTTATTGAGTGTAATGATGTATTCTAGCCTCTGTTACCCCTATTTTCCTACATAGATAAAGGGTAATGTCTCAACATGTGGTTCTACTGACCACACCCGAACCACCCATCTTACTATAAAGACATTTGTGTCGAAGTTGCTACCTACATTTGTTGCAAAAGGGTGCAAGTCTTTTTTGCCACACTGCCCTGAGATTAAGGGCCTAAAGCTCTAAATATTTTATGAATTATTATTAAAGAATGACCTATTTCCATTTTGTCCTTTATTGATTGTGCTCATGGTTGGCCATCTTTTTCCTTTTACTCTGATTCTCTTTCCTCTACTTAAACTTATCTTCTTTGACCTACAGAACTTAGATAATAGACAATCTATGTCCATGTCTCCAATCATTATTGTACCCTCACCATCCTTACTTGAAAGTCTAGAAAACCCTAACATAAACAATCGTATCAAATTTTGTATATCAAACACCAAGTCCAGATCATAGTAAGATAGCTGGGTGAAGTTATGATTGTACTTCTTTTCATTTTTAGAACCCTACTCCAAATTCAAGTACTCTCTAACCTTTTCCTCTCTCAACTCTAGCGGAAAGAAGTTACCCTAAGAAAGCATCATCAAACTCATCCCACTCTATATGAACTATTTTTATCCTTGGACCTCTTCCCATTGCCTATGCCATATGCTCATAATATCCTTATGTTGTATGAAACAAGCTCAACCCTTTATGTATCTATAACATGCATAACCCAAAGAATTTTATTAAACCTCATCAAAGAAATTTTGAGGATCTTCAATAAGCTTTGACCCAGAGAACATGGATTCATTTTGAGAAAGTTGTGATCCTTAAAAGTGGCCTCAGAACTACAACTTGACGGGGCTGAATGGTTAGTCTGAATAGCCACTATCCGAGTCAACAACTTTATGGCATTTCTAAAATCAACATTTTGCAGCTCAAAAGTAAATTAATCGGAACCCCTCTATCTAACTAATAGAACAAATGGAGTCTCGACATTAGCATATTGTCTAAAGAAATGGGCTATATTACTAGTCTAAGTAGTACTATGATGAGTTTCTAGAGTGATAACTCCAGTATTTATAACAGCCCTCTGGGTAGTGGTTTCCTTTGGAGGAATGATTTGCAACACGTATAAATCATGTGTTAAAAATGAAAACATATACCTCAACTCTATCACACAAAATTGATCATGAGAATAGGAAATATTCCTAAATTCGCTAAACCCTTCCAATTATAGATGTAAAAGTAGAACTCTACAAGACATGACTTCAAAGATACCCTAGGACATTTGAATACCTAGCTCTGATACCAAGTTTTTTATGACCTGAGTTTACATCCTAGCAATGTACCATATCTTATTGCTCACTAGTGGTTTGGAAAGATCCTTGGCATAGCATAACTATAGAGTAATATGAAAATATAAATTAATGAAAAAACATAAACAAAAGCATACAAAATTTGAAATGAGACAATCTTTATTAAGACATAACTAGAATGATTGAAAGAATATCAACTACTCAACATTCTTTTTCTAATGAAATCTCTACTACTAACATTAGATCTAATAGAAGAAAGGCCCCGTAACTTTTATTGAATCAAAAGTATAAACCCAATTTAATGATGAAAACTAAAAAGCATCTATAAGCCTCCAAAATGATAGGAGTTCTTTCCAATCAATTTTATGCCAGGTGCTACCAAATGCCTAGTAGCAAATCTTAACTCAAGTACGTAAATCTAAATCACATAAAAATGCAATACAAAATATTGTCATGAAAATGGAATGTTTTAGTACATAAGTATATACATATATATATACATAAAACAACTGAATAACTAATCAAAAAAGCATGTAGAGAGTAACTTAAGATAATTTAAAGTCTAAGATGAAAATCATGATATATAAGCCTTCATAAATGCGTTTCATGAGTATATACATAGTAGTTCTCATAAATTTCATGTATTTGGGGTGTTTCTTATAACCGACAAACAACATATAAGGTCATGATGCCTAGTATCGTGCCTACACCGATATGGTTCTTTTGATTTGTCAAAGTGTAGAACCATGTACTTAAAGATTATGTAATCAAGCCTTTTGTGCAAAAACTATGGTGTTAATGTAGTTATGGAACATGAGTTATTTGAACTCCTATCCTCTTAGTATGAAATAATCCTCCAAAAGTAGAATAGTACTCTACAACAAAACTGAATCATGGTTATAGCCTATGCTCAACCTATCTATAAATCTATAATGTAGTGAGCCTGTGCTTAATTTTATGTCATGAATTAAATGTATAAAATTATAAATATAAAAGCATATCTTTTCAATATGGAGTTCATAATATATAAACAAACCTTAAAGCGTGAGTATTAATTCACAATTCAAAATTTTATAGAGAATTCATAAGATTATGAAAAACTCCTTTCAAAATAAATCAAGTAAAACATGTAAAGAAACTAACTTCGGTATCCAGACATAAACCCTACCTTTGAACATAATTTCATAATATCTTAAAATTAATTAAATGTTAGGACGAAATAAATACATCATTAAAATCTTGTAAGCCTGATGAAGATAAATACTTTACACGATAAACTTGATTAACTTGCTAGAGTAAGAATCCTAGTTTGCTTAATTTGCCTTGGACTTGTTTTTGACGTATTACTGAGAGAATAAAGGAAGCATATACATTAGTATCTTATATTTATACTTTTTGGTAGCCAAAGTTTTGTGATATTGGGTAATAGGGTGAGGGAAAGTCTAAATTGTGCTTTCAAAAATGTTGTTAGATTTTCTAGGATAGGCCCCACGAGTTAGATCACGATGCACAGACCATACCGTGAATCATGGTCTAACTCCTAGTCCTTGGGAGTTTATCAAACTATTTTATCACTTTCCCATATTGATAGTATAAATCGTAGACTTATTTTATAACTCATACATTCACATCACGACTAGTACTAAATCGGTGAATTTGAGAAGATTTTGTCAAATGTCAAAAATGGTTACAGAATTTCATCGTATTACTAGTACTATGGGTTTTTGAAACTTGGGAAGTTAGAACACAATTTGGTTTTTTCCATGAGTTGGTTGATGATTCATAGACTGGGTTCACAACTCATGAGCCCTCCCCCCTCTCCTTCTTAATTCTAATCTAGGACTTCATGTCTCAAATTTGAGGTATTACATGATCCTCCTAACCAATAACCTTTCAAATAAACTCGCCCTATTATATTTGAAAAATTGAGGACCATTTTCCCATTAAATTTTCTTTACTATCTCCAAATGACATATTATATGATCCCATATGATATTTAACACCTCGCACTCTCTTATTTTCTCATAGGCTCCTATTTAGAACCACTTAGAAAAATAATATTCATGATAAGAAATATCCTTACCTAACAAGGATCATGGGGCAATGGTTTGAATATTCATCCCACATTTTATGAATTACCAAGGAAATATTACCGAATGTAGAAGCTCGTCTAGATGATAAATTAGCTAAGAATATAATTAGCATTTATCAAAATTTCAACGTCTTCGAGTCTTGCTCTATTTGGGGCCAGTAGTATCCTGCCTTTATTTTCATAAGGAGTAATGAATCAACCCCTTGAATGAGTAGCAACATACTCCTAATTCTATTACTTTTATCACATAGTCAATATCTCCCGGTCAAAGACATATTGTCAGCATTCCTAATTAAGTTCTTTTTTTTAGATTTCTACCCAATAAGCAATATCTTACAACTTTTAATTTGAGTTTTGGGGAGACCTTGATGCCTTTTGGTAGCTCTCCATATCTTAGCTACTTGACAAAATCAATACATTTATTACACACTAGATTTATTGAATTGAATTTTTCATAAATGGGTGCTTCTACTACCGAATATAGCAAATCTACCACCTAAAATTAACAGAGTCATCGGGCATGGTTAATGATTCTAGATTTTTCAAAATATCTACCTAAAAGTTGTCCTCTCTTGATATCTGTACCATTGTTCACTTCCTAAATTAAGAGAGGATTTCTTGAAGTTTGTTTAAGTAATTTAGCGACAAAGCATATTTTGTTTTATATATATTTTTGCATGTTTATATGACCAATTAGGAGTCATAGTTGATCTGAGTTACATTTTACCCTAGTCCCCGATCCAACTTGATTCCCGCAAGAATGACTTCATACTCAGCCTAATTGATATAAAGTTATACAAAGTTTGTACATTGTCTTACTACTTTCCTATTCTGGGTGATGAAGATTATCCTGAGTCTGATACTTTTTTCATTAAAGGCTCCATTTGTATATAGAGTCTAGAAAATTAATGTATACATAAAGACAGGAGTTTACTCGTTATCCACTTACCTGAACTGAAATCAACAATGAAGTTAACTAAGACTTGAGACTTGATGAAAGCCCGAGGTTTATACTTATCTCAAACCCACTTATCTCCATAACTTATAAAGGACATTTTCTAAGGGGTATGGTATTATCATGGAAATGAGGTGAATTTGAAAATATGCCATTAGAATAGTTTCTACTAGGGCTAAAACTAATTTTTCCAAATGCAATTTTCAATTTCCAATGCTCAATAAAGTTTTATTAATATAATATATTGGGCATGACAATAATTTTTCTTCTTTGAAAAGAACGACAGTGTCATGGCCCGAATCTGCACCCTAAATGTAACAAAGTCATAGGTGACTCTAAGGTAACCCATGACATAGAATAATACTAATTAAACTAGTATAACTGAATAATTTCATGGAAGCTAACAGATTTTAAAATGAACATCTAAAATGATCTTAAATAAATCTATGTTTGAATAAAATGCCAATATTTAAAAGAACTGAAAAAGTTAAATGTCTAACTCTATGTCTAAAATGCCTCTACTACTAATGAGCTATTGGGATAAGTCCAACTAACTCCAAATACTAAAACTAAAAATAAAATAAAAGGAAAATAATTATAAACTCTCATCATAGGATGATCAGGACTAACCACTTGTAGCTACTGAGGTGGTACTCAAACATACTAACTAAAATGCTGAGACTCAATTTCCAAACCTATATCATGAGATAATACAATCCAAAGAAAGTATGTGATCGTACATTGAATGTACTAAGCTTGTGAGATATACAAGATATAAAATAAAACTAAACATGTGGAAAATACATGTGAACTATAATGAATGCAAGTTAAGTGAAAAACTAATCTAAACTATAGTACAATAGTCCATAATGATATGCATAAGTGTCGATATGTAAAGATAATCTAAAAATCACAATACAATGCAAGTAAATCTGAATAGAGTGTCATATACAAAGATACTAAGTTTGAGTCTATTGGAGGGTCTATTAACTGACATAAGACACATGAGCTAAATATAGAGTCTGAGTAATATTCCCTATCAAGAAGAGCCAATATACCTTACCACGGTGTAAAGGCATAGCTGGCATGGTCACTAAACTAATGCCTAAATTTGGAGGGATAAATAGACCTATGGTACATATAGTTTTGAGAATTTAGAAGAAACTAGGTCCCTAGTCCAAATCGGTGCTAAGTACTACTCTCAAACTGATAATATAGTAGTAGCTCCTTTAAAATTGATGTTCTGAGAACTGTGTAGAACTTGTCTAATCATAAAGCATTCTGAAAATATGTATATTGATATTATTCATGTTTGTTTTTATAGGTTTTAAGATCGTGTGTTTATAACATGCCCAATCTTTCTTAAATAAATCTAAATTATGTTAAAATACTCTATAGTCATAGTAAATACGCAAGACACAAAATTACTATGTCATTGTAAGTGGAATCATCAAGGAAAACATGTAGTTGTAATATAAAAGTCATAAAAATACTAAATATGAAAAGAAATCATAATATAAGTATGAACCGTGAATTATACTTCATGGAAAAATTGAGATTTTATAAAGCATTTTTTTGGACATATGGGTAAAAGGATACCCATTATTGAAATCCCACATACCTAAGTTCAAACATTTGTGGTAGGAAATTCAGATCTTAAACTTTAAGAGAACCCTCAGTTTTTGACTTTGGGAGAATTTCAATAACTTTCTACTTTTATTTTCTAAGTTGTTACAACAAAATAGGGAAAAATAATTGACTACTCCCTTTAATCCCACTTAGAATAGTCTTAAAAAATATAGTATAGGAAATAGGAGTATGGGACAAGATGAAAACACCCCTATTAAAATGTATCTAATTTTTTAGAAATAATCGGCATGGATCTGGGTATGGTTCATACCCTGAACCTATGAGTTATTCCCTAACTCATGGTTCCTAGGTTGAAATTCTGACTTGGATAATGGTTCCTAATTCATGAGTTGTGGGGTTTGCCTATGAGTTGTGACTAGGACTTGAGGCCTCTAAAGGAATAATGTTGACCCTTTGATTTCTCATACACTATGCCTATGACTCGTGGTCACTAGACATGGCCACTAGGAGGAAAATAATATCTTTCTAGATTTTGTTTTTCTACTTACAAAGGGTCACCCAACAAGTCATAGAGTCTTAAAATGACTCATGGTCTGATTTATGACTACTCGAGGATTGGGATGGACTGGACTACTTACCACTAGTCAGGCCATGACTTGTGCCCTCACTGTATGAGCCATAAGTGAGTCATTTTGAGGTAAACTTTTGGATTTTTTTTGTTGGTTTCTATTCTAAGTCTGAGATATGATCATTGGAACTTTTGGGGTATAATTATATCTCCTCCTTGTGAATGTTTGTCCTCAAATAAAGACTAACTAATCTAAAAAGAAAGGGAAAGAGCTGCAATCCCAATAACCAAGTTCAAAAAACTGAATTATTGATATAATAACTGATTTCTCACTAAAACATAACTAAGTTGAATCCATGAGACATGCATGCATACAAAGAGCATAAGAACAACAAGTGGGACATAAGAATGATAACATTTCTATTCAAGAAACTACTACTTCAAGCTGCAATTATACTATAAAGAAAGAGGTGAGGGTAATTAGTCATCATATCTATTCTGCCCCCCAAGTGGCTTGCTAAACAAGCTAATTTCTCTAAAGAACTTTCATCAAAGCAACTTCCTTATTCCTCAACTTACAAACCTGATAGTAAATAACCTTAACTAGAACCTCTTTATAAGAGAGACTATCTTTCACACCCACATGTTGGATCACTAATGCACTTCTTCCAAAGGGACACAAAAAACACTAGGTGCACTAAGGCTAAGTCTGTAGGCAAATCTAACTCATAGGTTATATTTCCAATTTGCCTCAAAATTTTGTATGGACTAATATATGAGGAACAAAGTTTTCATTTCTTACCAAATCTCATCACCCTTATCATGAGTGGAATTTTCAAATAAACCCAATCATTGATATTGCTAACATTACAACTTATAATGAGATATAAAGTAGTAGTTGACTCAAATAAAGAACTCAATCAAGGTTGAGGTTAATCCCATAGGGAATATTATTAGAACCTAGGTCTATGTGGTTATTTAGGCTTTAAGTTAGTTATTTCTAAAGGGGGACGTTTGTAACAAATAATAATTTTTAAATTTTAAGTAACCAAGTAAACAATTATTAATTTTTATTGAGAAAATCAAGAGAAGTGACAATGATTGTCTTTCCTATTATTTCATAACTCATTCGGTGTAGTGTACTAATGACCTATCCTAGTTCTTAGCATGAAAAATCAGTAAGTTAGGTTCATCTAAATGGATAGTTTCTTATAAAGATTACTATTCTCATTTATTGGGACGGTCTCCAAAGCTTTGCATGTTAACCTTACCTTTGATGCTAGATTAGCAATATCCAGACATGGTTAGGCTATAAGATGAAGGTTGTTAGCCTCAAATCTCCATTGTTAATCTTTTTTCTTATTATCTACCTCTTTGATCAAGCAAGTAAAGACTTAAGCAAGTTTTAGTGGTTGTACTCGTAAAAAACAAGAAGTATGAAGGGAATAAAAATACATGCATAAACATTATTCAACAATCACTTAGTACTTTGCCTACTTGATTTATTCATCATGGTTTTGGAAACACTAGTAATGGATTTAGCTACTACTGATCGAAGGGTTACGATTAGAAATTATAGAGAAATCTAAACTTATGAATTTATGAAATTAAACAGATAAAATCTGGAAAATTGAATTCTCAAAACCAATTTTATAACCAGTGATCAAATTATGATAATTCTTCTAAACCCATGAAAAAATAATGTGTAAGTTTCTAAGGCCTCAAAAAGAGTATTAGTGTGTAAACCATAAATGAAAATTTAGGAAAGGTACTTATTGATGAAAACAAAACCTATATCAAAAAAAATTAAATTGCAGACTCAAAAGTGATAATGACTTGTTAAAGGTCCTGATGACTTATTCTATGTGGTCATGATTCATTTTGTATGTTTCTTCAGTTCTTCTTATTCCTTAGGGGATGACTCATTGGTTTATCAGATGAGTCGTTACCTGGATCGTGATCCCTAGGATATGATTTGCACCTTTTTAGTACTTTTTGCTCCAAATAATTCAACATTACCCATGGTATCTCATAAAAACTCATAGCATCCTCCTATGGCCACGAGGCTAAATTTTCACCTTTTAGCTTTTCTACTTTATGATCTCTCAGAATAAGTCAACAGGACTCATTATTTATCATCATAAATTGAGTGAAATATTCATTTGATTGCACTTAAATTATAAATCTTTAGGAATTTATATATTTTTTCATAATGGATCAGGGAACAACTTTTGGTCTGACACAATGAGTTGTCCCTTACATCTAACAGTCAACACTTGGTACTTTTTTAATCATATTACATTGATCACTTCCATACCCTGTTTTCCTACAAAAACTAATAAACATACATTAAATTTACAAAAAATTACTTAAGTACAAGAAATAATCCCTTGTTTTTGTGTTATAAAACCACGACACATCAATCATCAACTGCGAATTCAAGCTCTCTTCTCCTTACATTTGCATAAGATTTCTAATGACTCTTAAATTATTTCCAGCCTTTCCCTAATTAGCCAAACTTTTACCGTAGCCTCAAGAATGGGATGAGGACTAGTGAATGTAGCTTTACCAACCTCAAACCATCAAATATGAGATCTACAACTCCTTCTATAAAACACCTTAGTCATCTGAATATTGCACAGGAAGTTGTTATTATAACTAAACTAAATGAGAGGTAAATGATCATCCCAATTAACTTTAAAGCCGACCCTAGACACTCTTAAAATATCCTTTAAGGTATGAATGGTCCATTTAACCAGACCATCTATCTATGGGTGGAATGTTGTGCTATGATTAACCTAGTATCGATACCCTTTGAAAATTATTCCAAAGATATGACGTAAACTAAGTATCTCTATTTGAGATTATAGTTAAGAGGACTCTGTATAACATGATCAACTCTTGAATGTACATTCTAGCAAAACCCTCAACTAAATCCCCAATATTAACTGGTATGAAATATGTTGACTTAGTCATTTGATTCACAATAACCCATATTGAATCATACAGTTGGCGAATACAAGGTAACCCTTTAGTAAAGTTCATATATATCTCTTCCCACTTCTAGTAAGAATATGGATATTCTAAGTTACACCTCCTAATCTCTAATTGCCAACCTTAACCTATTGGAAATTTGTACATTTATCTACCAACTCTGAAATATCGCCCTTCATTCTATTCCACTAATAAAATTCCTAAAGATCATGGTACATCTTGATGGCACATTGGTAAATTGAATAGCAAGATTTATGAGCTTCTATCAGCATTTGTTGTCTCAAATCATCCATCTATGGAACACACAAGTGTCCTTAATAATGAAGCACACCATCTCCCTCTTGGGATAAAACCTCCACTTATGAGTGTGGATTACTTTCTTCAAATTAAGCAAAATAGTAGCACTATTTTTCTTCGCCTTTAACTCCATTACTAATACAAATTTTGAACTATTCTAAACCATAACACTAGGTTCGATTAAATCAATAACATGTCCTTCCAAATGAGCAATCATGAACTAACTCCTTCTTTTCCTCCTTTACACTAGCAACTCTACTATAGAAAGTTTGCTAAAAGCATCAGCCACAACATTGGCTTTGCCTGGATGGTACAAAATATTCATGTCATAATTTTTCAACAACTCTAGCCATCTTCGCTGATAATGATTTAGATCCTTCTAACTAAACACATACTGAAGAATATTTTGATCCGTAAACACATCCACATAAACTCTATAGAGATAGTGCCAGATGTTCTATAGAAATATAGCACTTTTGATAATTAAAAATAGGAAAATATGAAAGTTTTTTAGGTTATTTTATTAGATATGATGTGTTTAGGGTATGTATTGTAGGAAATCAAATTTTGGATACTAAGTTCACGAAAAGAAGGTAAAAAAAAGGTGCTTTGGCTACTTTTTAGAGAAATTATGGATGTTTGAGACACTTTCCTACTTTTTTTACGATCAGAGCATGTTTGAGAATTGAAGAAGAGCTAAAAAGATGACTCCCGGTACATACTAAGTCATTATGTGGGTCATATGGACCACAAGTAGTCAAAGCAAGTTCCAAAAGTATAAAATTCCGAGAGCTGAATTGCAGGATCTTTTCCATCTTGTACCTATGCCTTGTACCTGCGCTTACGTGTTGACTGTAGGTACTCCCTGTGCCTAGGGTCAGGGTGCACGTACAAAGCACATGTGGCCACTGAACCTATTTTCTCATTTTGTTCGATTTTGGTTTTAGGGTTTCCTCATGTTCTATAAATACCTTTTATATGCTTTTAGTAGGAGTTATACACTTTTGATAATTACAAACATATTTTGATTCCAAGATTAGATTTTGATCTTGGGATTCTCTTGCATTTTCTTTAGTTAATTAATTCATTCATGGTTGTGGATTTTACTAATTCTTTCCATTGTGATTTCATCTATGCTTTTGATTATGAATGATATTGATTTATTCACAAGCTTGAGTGGAAAATAACCATAGCTAGGGTTGTGGAAACCCTAGCAGATTGACAAACTAAGGGAAGTGTTGTTGAGTTCTAAACCGATACCCATGCATGTATTACTTTATCTTTATCATAATAGTTTTATTAACGGGTGCACACGTTAGAATCCTGCCTAAATATTGATGCTTACTCAAAAAATCTTAAAAGGAAATAATTAACTAGGATCAAGATAAGGGTTAGTAAGGTGACATCCTTAGACTTAAAAGGTAAAGGGTGAAATCCTTCTACTCGTCCAAAAGACTGTTGAATGTACATAACTTATTTATTCTACATGCAAACTATTGGGTTAGTTCAACAAAGTGTGATACACCTAAGTAATTAAGAAGGCAGGGGGAACACAATCCTAGTTTTCACCTACAATTGATTATAACTAAAGTTGAAATAGTTACTTTCTCGAGATTACTAAATCAAGCCCTTCCATTTACTTTTCTTGTTATGCCCGCTGACTACAACTACTAAGATCAAAGATTACACGTATTTCCTAGGATTTTGACCCCAACCTCTATTGGTTTACTATATTTTGAAAACTATCATATTATCTTCAAAAAGGAGGTGTATTTTGGATGTTATCAAAATTTTGGTAACATTGCAGGAGAACACAGTGTTGATTTGTGATTTAAAGTTGTTATAGTTTTTGGGTTTTTCCTTATGTTTTTGTTCTTAGTTGGGCATGCACCGGTGTATGCCTAGAACACGAAGTAGAGTAAATCCCTTACTCCCACTGAATCCAAATCCAGAAAGGATTCTACAAACACATATTAGGATATCTAAGCAGAAAAAAGATGAATTCCTAAAGGGGTTTATGATGTGTTCCTCTCCCTCCTGTTAAAGGAGTATAGGATTTTTTTGATTAATATAATATTGAGCTATTATCTCAAGATAAATCTGAGAGGGCAATAGAAAAAGTTCAGTGGGTATCTAGAGAGGAAGAGCTAGCTGAGTAAAGACAACTAGCAGACCGTCGGGCAGTACTTGATGTAAGCTAGAACAGAGCTAGAGGTCCCTATGTTTAAGTAATCCCAGCATATCAGTATGTGCATCCATATATATATGATTAAGATGGCTTGTATATGTTGAGCCGATAGAGACTAGAGCAATAGTTCCCCTTGGTTTACCCCGAAGCATAAAATTTGACATCATGAGCGCAATGATCCAAATTCTAAATCTAAAGGGCATATTTTTAGGTTTGCCTACAGCTAATGAAAACTAGAACCTTGCTAATTTCGTTGGGATCTATATTTTGTATACAAACCCAGGGATGAATTAGGAATTACTCAGATAGAGGTTATTCCCATTCTCACTTACAGGAGAAGCATATTTATAGTTAGGGGAACTTCTAATAGGCTCTATTACTACATGGAATGAGTTGCGTAAGAAATTCTTGAATAGGTTCTTTCTTTAATCCAGGATGTTGTAGCTTAAGGATGAGATCTATAACTTTAGGTAGCTACAGTCAGAATCTATGTATGAGGAATAGTTCTAAGTTATGAAGAAGCTGAGCATGGTTCCCAATCATCGATTGCTAGAGAAGATCTTATTAGAGAAATTTTACTGAGCCTTGACCATCAGCTCCGGATCCATGGCAGACACCATGTCTGGAGGAGCTTTTATGACACTATATTGGGAGGCAGCTTTAGAGATGTTAGATAAGATCTTGCTCTCTAACCAATAGTTCCAAACACAAGAGATTGAGAGGAGATCTGGCACATATGCTATTGGTTCCTCCTACGACCATAAAGTAGTTGATGACACAACAACGCAAGATATTATGTTGCTAAGAACTGATCTTAGGGTACTAACAAAGCATCTTTTATCAATAAATTTTAAGAAGGTAAATGTATTAGCAGTACAGGGGACAACTTCCAAAGCTTATGTGTCAGAATCGAAGGAGAAAGCAAATTATTTGGATCATCAGTTAGCGGTTTTCCATGACCAAGGGCAAGAGAACCAAGGTTAGAACAATAATGACAGATATAGAGACTACTAAACAAGGAGATGATGACTAGAGAAAGAAGGATGACTATAAAGAGAAGGAAGATAGGTATATTCCACCTACCAAATGAGATGCAGAATCTAAAATAGAGGAGATATTGGCTAAACTGATAAATGTTCAAGAAAATCAAGAGATTGGCCTTAAGGAGATTAACGCCAATATTTCAGGATTGATCCAGAAGGCTAAGTCACATGCCACTATTATCAAGAAGTTGGAGCATCAGTTTGGGTAGATATCAGTAACTGTAAACAAGACACAGCCCGGTACCTTTCCTAGCAACACAATGCAAAATTTGAAAAATGATGGTTATATACTTGCTAATACTACAAGGAGTGATATCACTACTATGGATCTCACAGAACCTGTTGCAGAAGCTGTTGATGATGAGACACCTGCAGTTGAGTCTAAGAAGGCAATAGGTGATAAAGGTAAAGATGCTAAAGAGAATTATAAGGGTACAGTCATTGAGCCAGAAATAAAAAATATTCCAATACCACACCCACTTTATCCACGGATATTAAAGCAAAATAAAGAGGAAGGTCAGTTCAAGCAATTCATTGAGATGCTTAAAGAATTGAGATTAAACATACCTCTTGTTGAGGCGCTAGAGAAGATGCCTGGATATGCCAAGTTTATGAAATAATTGGTCACAAGTAAGAAAAGAGTGAAATTTAAGGATGTTGATGGAGTGTACCACTGTAATGCAGTCATGACTAGGTCATTGGAGCAGAAAAAGGGTAATCCTAGATCATTCACTATACCATGTACTATTGGGTCATCTGAATTTTCTAGAGCCTTGTGTGACTTAGGATCCAGCATTAATTTGATGTCGTAGGCCGTATTTAACCAATTGGTCTTAAACCTACCGGAACAGACTTCAATGCAGCTGTTGATGGCTGATCACACGGTGAAGAAACCAGTGGAAATTTTATTTGATGTGATCATGAAGGTGGATAACTTTATCTTGTAGGTTGATTTCATTATCCTGGATTGTGAGGTTGACACTTAGATGCCCATTATATTAGGAAGATAGTTTAAGGCCACAAGTAGAGTTATGGTTGACATGGAGAAAGGTGAGCTAAATTTTAGAGTCAACAGTAAAGAGGCTACATTCAACCTCTGAAAGTTAATGATGTAGCCAACCGACATGAGGGTAGTGTTATGATTGATTCTATTGATGACCGTGGAGGATATTCAAATGGGCATCTTGATAAATTTTGAGTAGTCAAGATACCTGTATCATGCCACGATGTTTAATCAAGCGTTGTATAGGAGGCAACCCATGATCTTGTTGGTGAAGTCCAAGTAACAAACACAGCCACATCATGTCGCAATGTTAAATCGAGCATTTAGTGAGAGGCAACCCTCTATTGTTAGTGTTCACGCTTTTGTTGTTTTTCCTTTTTGTAGGTTTTTCTCAGATTTACCCAAAATATGGTTAAGAAATCCTACAATCATTGAAATCTTAATAAGGGGGTTGTGTGATAAACCTATCATGGTAACAAGTACCACATGGTAAGTTTAATAATATGTTGAAAAGTTAAATTTTGAGGATAAGAAATGGAAAATTATAGATTTTGGCATCTAATTTTACTTTTGGCACCTTAAACTTATGTTTGGGGACCATAAGTAGTTGGAAAAATATCAAAATGCCAAGTCTAAATTACAGGAAAGCGGGCCAAAATTTTTGGCCTAACATTTGTGCCTTACACCTGCTGACTGCAAGTAGCAACCTGCACCCTATGCCTGGCCACAGGTGGCAGGCGCAGGTACAAGCCTGCGGCTAGGTCAAAATTTTGGCCCATTTTTGTAATTCAAATTTTGGGCCCACCAACACATATATATGACCAAAAATTTCCCCCCACCTATATTTAAAAAACCTTAACCTCATTCTAACTCATTTGAATCCTCAAAGTATCTCTTTTCCCTTTGAATTCAAACTTCCCTCTTAAAATACAAACTAACACCACACTCAAGTAAAGGCTTAATTTACACTTGTTTGAGATACCAACTTTTCCCAACTTGGTAAAAATAATTTCCAACTTTTGTTTTATTTAACTTCTTCATTATTCATTTCTAGTTTTTCATAAAAGAGGTAACTTTCTCGACTCCTAATACTTATGTATTGATCTATTTACTATTTAAACAAGTTGATATGTGTATTAAATTACACAATAGATAGAATCTATTATGATTTTATATAATATCCTTGAAGGAGCCTAAAATTTTTATGTAGTGCCTTGTTTTGAAGTAAAATCTAAAGTTATACCTCAACTGGAAGTTGAACTTTAATGAATAAATGTAATACCACTAGTTGAGCATATTTGTTTGCTTTGAAAGATGTGATTTATGATAGGTGTGTGCACATTGGACTTGTTAGAATTTATAATACGTTTAGAGGTATGAAAATTGAGGAAAAATTAAACAATTTGAATTTTGAGTTTTCATTTATTTTTTACTATCCCTCACTTTTGTTGGAAACTAACAACTAGTTTTTCAGGTATATATAGCACCTCAATATATGAAAAAGATAAAGGCTAATACCTTAAGGAGAGGGGTAGAGTCTTTTGAGCCTAGTGGTTCATTAGATGAGTACCCGAGGCAGCGGCATAGAGACACTGCGGTTGAGGTGACACATAGATTTATGAGAGGACAGATGCGCCAGGCTGCTCAGACAGTTATAGCCTGGATATGGATGAATTCATGAAGTATATTACCCCCATACACTCCTTCACTTGATGATGATGAAAGGGAGGAGGATAAAAATTTTGAGTCCACTCCACAAGTTGCTACTCTAGACCTCCAATTTGATAAGAGGTCCCAAGATTTATCTAAGGTGGTAGAGCAAGAGGATCCATTCGTAGTGCCCCAGTCTAAGGAGGGTACTGCTACTCATGTAGAGCAGACAGATATACCCTAGTCTGAGAAAGGTACAGAGCAGGGTACTTATGATGCATTAGTACAATAGAGGCATAGTCTCACACCCGCACATGCCTCATATACACCTCCCAAAGAGGGACATCTAAGGTGGTGCATGAAAGGGATGTGGGAGATATTTACTCTTGATAGTCATTTTTGGAAGATAGGCAGGCCTACGAGGTTAATTTATGAGGAGCCCTGAATTGACCTATCGAGGCTGGATTAAGTACTACAGTTATGGGTGGCATTTGATAGTTATCATCTAGAGTGGATGACTAGGATAGTCAGTTCTTACAGCTTGTCTATGGTATGAGAATTTTATGCATCATACTTAGATACAGTAGTTTATTCTATGCGTAGACATCCAGACCTTGTGATATTTGCAAGGCATACTCACGTTGAGCATACACTAGTTAAAGGAGTTAGAGTTGACATTTTGACAGATGAAAAAAATTTATCTCTCGCCTAGATTAAATTACTCCTACATTTATAGCTGAGTGTGACAATAGACTGAGGGTCATATATGATCGACATATCATGTAAGAGGTTAAGCACCGATAAGAAAAGATTGAGATGGTTAGGTGGATAGCTGGTTATTTTTCACCTTTAGGTGATAAGGTCCCATGGGTTGAGGAGCATGGTATGATCAAGAAGGGCCTATTTACATTTGAGGCCAAGTTTTGGTAGTTGCTGATAAGATAACAACTGATACCCAATATTTTGGATAATACATTAATGTGGTAGGGGAGCACAATGGTTTCTTTTATGATTGTTGGATATGAAATTGATTTTGCTACCATTCTCAGGTATGAGTTACATAATAGACCATTTGGGTAGTTGACAAATCTGCCATTCCCATGTATGATTTAGAGATTGTGAGATTAGGACGGTGTTCCTGAGATACCGAGTATATATAAGTGGGTACTTGTGATGACAACTACATAGAAAAAGACTATGAAGGATCTGGCATATCCAGGAGATTGATAGGCAAAAAGTAGTACTACAGGCCCATACTAAGGGCTCAACAGTCTCCACAGAGCCTGATAAAGCCCATTAAGGTAATGTGGGAGTTAATAATAATATAGAGATAGAGGAGCATAGTAAGTCTTCGTACTCTAGTACGCAGGGTGAGAGGACACCAACTACTTCTTCTTCATCCATGACTTCAACCTAAGAGTTTGTTGGTGTATCTTCAAAGCCTACTTGCCCATCCACTACAGCTCTTGCTACATGTATGATCACTGTATCTAGAGAGATTTTATAGAGCTTAGTGGACAAATAGAGGGGTACCAATGCTCAGTTGAGGGTTGTTGAGACCGATATGACAATTATATATAAGAAAATTAGATTAGGTTTTGGAAAAGAGTTAAGTAGGAAGAAGCCCGATAGTAGGCTGTACAAAGAGTTGCACTGCCTAAGTTACATAACAACTTCTAGACATGGCTTAATGAGTTTGAGAGATGGATTACATCCTAATTCATAGATAAAATTATGGCAGATCTAGAACAGAAGAGGGAGGAGTTTGATATATTACGAGCAAAGGTTTGCTCTGTCGCAAAGAGTAGTGTACAAGTCTGAAACACCCTAGGTTTTCACCTTTAGAAAAATTTTCCAGGTTTTTGTTTCTGGATATCATATGACTTGGGGGTACTAGTCGTATGATAAGGTATGGTTCAAGTGACCAAATCATATATTGTCCAGTGTTAGGTGGTGTTAGGAGGTTGAGTTTCTAAAATAGGTATGACCTGGTGGGTACGATTCATATGGTTGGTGATAAGTCATTGGTTTGGATTTTCCTTTACCTAATCTAAAACATAGTAATTTAACTTGGATCTGAGTATGAGTAGCTCACCATGAGTCAGGAGGATAGCGTATGAGTTGTATAGTCTAACTTGTATGTTGGGAAGTGTTCAACCCCTTATTATTTTTCCTAGGGTATAAATTCATGGTACTAATCGTATCATTGGGTACAGTTTAGCTTGGGTAGTCGTATGTTGGATAGGGAATGAATTATGGATACCACTTATATGGTAAGGTATGACTGGTATGGGGTGGTCGTACCATCCTGTAGGAATTTTAAGCAGTTTAAGTTCGGGGTAATTTGGACAATGCCCCTCTTAACCTCTTAAGGCCCCATGACTTATAACTCTTTTTGGACATTATTTAACCTGTTCGCAATCACTCAAACTCTCTTAAAACACTCTTAAATTCTCTCTAAGGCTTTTAGGTTAAGAAAATCTAGGGTTTCATCAATAGGAGAAAATTTGGACTTACAAGGGAGATTTCTCTCTATTATCTTCTTAATCTAAGGCATGTTACTCCTACCTCATTGTTTGTTCCAACTAAAGGCATGTTTTTATGAATTGTTTTCATGGCATAAGTGTTATATAGTTTTGGGTTTTCAAATATATGTTGGGGGTTTTGGTTACAATGGTCGGTTATGGTTTTCCCATGTCTTTTACTTATAGTTTTCATATTATTAGGGTTGTTTGAACATTTGGTTGCATGGGAATTGTTAATCAATACTTGGTTTTGGCCTTGGAAATACTATGCCACCAACATGTTTGATAAAATGCCAATGAGAATGCTTTTGGTTAATTAGTTAGACTTTCATTGAACTATGCATGGTATAACTTGGTAATGGAACCCTAAATGGTTTAAATAGTAAGGTTTTGGTGCTTATGTTGGTGAAATTGAAAGCCTTATGGGGTGCAGGGGAATCCTCCAAGTAATCCTAATAATGATCACTTGTCGGGTACATGGAATTACCCCAAGTCAACTTAGTAATGTAATATATGGGTACATGGGAATATCTTTTTCTTAAAAAGGATGTCTAAGGACATTACTTACAAGCTATAGTCGGTATGATGATACAACTACTAATAGCCTTTGTTAATAATAAATAGAATAATGGTAATGGTTTTAATTGGGCAAATAATTTTAGGTTGTGATAGCTTTTGGTGAAGGTGTGAATCCAAAGGACGAACACTGAAAACTCATATTTGTTGACATGAGGATTGGCCATGGCTACCATATACGATACTTATAGGGTACACGAGAATCCCTTATGTACACTTGTACATATGTATCTTGGAGAAAAAAGGGTACTAAAGAATCCCCTACCCTTATGGTATCTTTGGTTTGTGTAGCTACACACATCGAGGCCCATTTAGGGGGTTACACTGGACCCATAAAGCCTGTAGATGGTTCTAGGATGGTTAAGCTACAGATACCTAGGGTAATAATTTTAAAAATGCTAAACCCGATTACCTTTCATAGCATGGTTATATTTATGTATGTATGGTTGTGAATGTATGTGGTTGGTTTACTTGGTTTTAAAGGTTGGCATTATTTTATCCTTATTCTAAGTGCATGCTAACGTTCACCTGCTAACCCGTGTTTCAGCGTGTATATCCGCACACGATGTAGGAATCAACCATCCTACTCCTTTGCTTTGTGATCGAATTTGAGATTAGCTTAGTTGGATTGAAGTGGTGATATTTCATATATCAGAAGGATCCATTTCATGTCATGGATGCTTTTACATACTATTGTTATTTCATAGACATTAGTTTTGGCTATGGTTAGGGGTATGTCCTAATTAGATATTGTTTTAATTTAGGTTAGAGGGTTTGTGGAAATACTATAGTTTAGTATGGGCGGTGTCGACATTGGTGTCAGCCTTAGTATTGGCATTTGTATTGGGGTTGATACCGTTTGACTGTATTTATGATTGTTCCATCCTATTATGTTATAGATTATTTATATTTATATTGGAACTCATTTGGTATGGGATGTATGGATTGGTTTATGATTTTATTTTGGTTTTGGATATTGGTTGGATAATGGATGGTTGGACTTATTTAGTTTTGTCGTGTTCATGGACCTATCCCAGATTCTAGAATAAATACTATCTTTTTATATGTTTGGAATTCATCCAACTCAGGGTACGTTTATGGAGGTTGGATTGGGTAATGAGGGTGGTCCTTGGTCCTATTTGGACTCGGGATGCCCATTATGATAAGGCCCCAATTTGGGTCATGTCAAATTGGTATTAGAGATTTAATTTTGTAGTCAATTAGGAGTCCACATAGCCATGTCAATTAGAGTCATTTTAAGGGTGTGTAGTGCACCATACGCATAAAAGAGAGGCTATAAGGCATTAAGGAAATGTCTCTTCTTTGTGTTCTATTTTAAAGCTAGAAGTCTAAGTCCTGGAATATCTTCTAATTCCATTTGTTCGCTTTTCAAATCATGCCTCGATGATCAGAAGTTCATGAAAACTCCTATGTCCTAACTGGGGACATTTTTTAAGGGACACATTTTACTCATGAGATCCATAATTGATCAAGGCGTCTAGAATCTAATTTCTCTAGAGTTCCGCCAGTTCCTTCTAGTCCTCCTCAGGATCCTCAGGAAAATATGAAGAATGTAGAGTTTCGTCAGTCGATTCATGGTATTGCTCAGTTGGTAGCTTCTCAAGCTGAGCGTGGTGCATCTGATATTGCATTTTTTGAGACCACAAGGATTGGTAAGTTCATGAAGCTGAATCCTCTAACTTATACCTATGTTAAGGTGAAGGAGGATCCTCAAGGTTTTCTTGATTAAATGGAAAAGATCCTTAGGGTCATACAGGCCACGAATATGGAAGAGGTGAATTTTACTTCTAACCAGTCAAAAGATATGGCTTACCAATGGTATGAGGAATGGGATAAGGAAAGGGGTAAGATTGATGAGTCTTCACTATGGAAGACTTTCTCTAATACTTTTCTAGATTGCTTCTTTGCTCAAGAGCTAAGAGAAGTAAAAGAAAAGGAATTTATTAATCTGAATTAGGGGAAGATGTTGGTCAAGGAATATTCCTTGATGTTTCACCTATTGTCTAGGTATGCTTTAAAATTAGCATCTAATATGAGAGGAAGGATGAGAAAGTTTACTTTAGAACTGTCTCATGAGTTAAACTTTGAAAGAAAGACTGCATTACTGATCAATAGCATGGATATATCTAGGTTGGTGGTTCATATGTAATAGATGGAGGAGGAAAAGATGAAGCAGGCAAAGATAGGGGAAAGGCAGGGTAAAAAGTTTAGGTTCTTTAAGTAGGGTAGTTAATAATAAAGTGGTCGAGAAGGTGGTAAGTGGACAAAGAAGAAGGGGGAGTTCTGGTTCTTTCTCCATATCTAGTGCTTCTTACCCTTAGTAGTTTGGTGATAGGCATCAGCAGGGTGGCGATAACTTTAGGGAATAGGGTGCCCAATCTCATGCTTGTGGGTCTTAGTCGGCCTCATTGTTTCTTCTTTGTAGGTTCTGTGGTCAATTACATCAGGGCTTCTATGATGAGAAAAGGGAAAAATGTTTCAAATATTGCCATTCAGTCCATATGCTTAGAAATTGTCCAATTCGTAAGGTTGATTTGGGAGGAAAAAAGGTTCCAATTTCCTCTTCATCTGCTCCTACACCCTGGGGTGCTGCTTTAGCGTCAGTTTCTCTTTCTGGTACTGGAACAGGATGGAATAGGCTATATGCTCTTGCATTCCGATAGGGGTATAAGGCAGTAGCTGATGTCATTATTGGTACCTTACTACTCTTTTCTCGTGATCTGTATTGTTTACTAAATTTGAGGTCCACTCTCTCTTATGTGACCCCATTTATGGTTGTGTATTTTAGTTTTGATCCTGAAGTTATTTTAGATCCTTTTCCTATTTCTTACCCTGTGGGTGACTCTGTTGTGGCTAAAAGAGTCTACAGGAGTGTGTGTTATCTTTTGGTAGTAAGGACACTTTGGTAGATTTGTTTGAATTAGATATGGTGTATTTTGATGTCATTCTGGGGATGAATTGGTAAAATTCGTGCTATGAATACTTAGATTGTCAGACTTGTAAGGTTGTCTTTAAGTTCCCTGGTGAAGCGATTATTGAATGGGAGGGTTGTTCCCTAGCTCCTAAGGGGAGGTTTGTTTCATATCTTATAGCTCGAACGTTAATCTTTAAAGGGCATCTCTATCTATTAGTCTAGGTTAAAGACTCTAATTCAGAAGGTCCTTCTTTGCATACGATTCTGGAGGTGATTGAGTTTCCTAAGGTCTTTCTGGATGATCTTCCTAGTGTTCCTGCAGATAGGGAGATTGAGTTTGGAATTGATTTGGTTCCGTACACTCATCCAATATCTATTCCTCCTTATAGAATGGTTCCAGCTGAGTTGAGGGAATTTAGGAGAAACTTAAGGATTTTTTAAATAAGGGTTTCATCCATCCTATCGTGTCCCAGTGGGGTGAACTGATGTTATTAGTGAATAAGAAGGATGGTTCTCTTTGGATGTGTATTGACTATCGGTAGTTGAACACGGTAACGGTCAAGAACAAGTATTCTCTTACAAGGATAGATGACTTGTTTGATTAGTTGTATGGTGACAAATTCTTTTCAAATATAGATCTATAGTATGGGTAACATCAGCTTAATATTAGGGAGGTGGATATACCTAAGATAGCTTTTTGTAATCTAATATACCTAATAGGGTCTTTCAGTTTTTGGATCTTCTTGTCATTATGTTCATCAATTACATTTTGGTGTAGTCTAAGAGTAAGGTGGATCATGCTAATCACATTCATGTAGTGTCTTAAAAGAGCAGAAGTTGTATGCTAAACTCTCAAAATGTAAATTTTAGTTGAACTTTGTCACTTTTTTAGGTCATATTATTTCTAGTAAGGGGATCATGGTGGATCCACCAAAGGTGGTAGTGGTTGAGAAGTAGCCTAGACCCATGACTCCAACCGACATTTGAAGCTTCTTAGGTTTGGTCGAGTACTATAGGAGGTTTTTAGAGATTTTTCACTAATAGCTTACCCTAAGTCGACTCAGAAAAAGGTAAAGTTCTCTTGGTCAAGTGCTTGTGAGGGTAGTTTCAAGAAGTTAAAGGATAAGCAAACTTCGACTCTGATTATGACCTTTCCTGAAGGCAATAAGGGGTTTGTGGTTTACTATGAAACATCCCGGGTAAGACTTCGCTGTGTTTTGATGCAAAATAAGAAAGTGATTAGCTATGCTTCTAGACAGTTGAAGGTGGATGAGAGTAACTATCCTACTCAAGATTTAGAGCTTTTAGCAGTGGTGTTTGCGTTAAAAATTTGACAGCACTATTTAAATAGATTGAATGTGGACATCTTTTTTTATCATAAGAGTCTAAAGTATGTGTTCCCTCAAAAAGAGCTTAATCTATGGTAGAGGAGATGGATGGATCTTCTTAAGAATTATGACATGAATCATCACTACCATCTAGATAAGGCTAATGTTATTGCTGATGCTCTTTGCAGGTTGTCTATGGGGATTTTAGCTCATGTGGATAAAGAGAGATGGGAGTTAGTAAAGTTTATTCACTGCTCGGCTAATCTTAGAGTTATCCTATTGGACTTCGAGAATAGTGGTGTATTGGTATGAGAAGTGGTTCGATCATCTCTTGGTGCAAAGATCAAGAAAAAGCAAATACTAGATCCTGTCTTGATGAAAATCAAGGATGATGTAGGTGGGCAAAATATAATGGTATTTAAGATTAGTGGTGATGGTACCTTGTGGTACCAAGGGAGGTGTGTATTCCTGACGTCGATGGTTTGTGAGAAAAGGTATTGGTTGAGGCGCATGTATTACGCTATGTTGTTCCTCCCTATTGGATAAAGATATATTATGATCTTAAGGAGAATTATTGATGGAATGAAATGAAGAAGGATTTGGGTGATTTTATGGCCTAATGTTCGGTCAGTCAACAAGTGAAAGTTGAGCACATGAGGCCTAGAGCCTTGTATCAGGAAATTAAATTGGCTGAATAGAAATAGAAAGTGATCAATATGGATTTCGTTACCGATCTTCCTCGGTTTCAAAACCAATTTGATTTGGTTTGGGTCATCATGGATAGGATGACAAAGTCCGCTTAGTTCTTGCCAGTGAGGACTAACTTTTTTGCTGAGGATTATGTGAGGCTGTATCTTCATGAAATTGTAAAGCTGCATGAGGTACCTATTCCAATCATCTTTGATCGTGGTAAGCTGTTTTAATCTCACTTTTGGTGGTCATTTCAAAAAAGGTTGGGGATAGTGTGATTATTATTTTTCTCCCATAGATGAATGGTAAAATAGAAAGGACTATTTCAAAATTAAAGTATATGTTTCATAGGTGTCTGATTGATTATGGTGGTAGTTGGGTTGAGCATCTACCTCTTGTAGAGTTTTCTTACAACAATAGCTATCATTTTAGCATGGGATATCCCCTTTTGAGGTATTGTATGGTAGGAGGTGTAGATCTCTTATTGGGTGGTTCGAGCTTGGAAAGGTTGATTTGTTGGGCTTGGATTTGGTTTATTAGGCTAAGGAGAAGGTAAAGGTGATTCAGGATATTCTTAAGGCTGGCCAAAGTCGCCAAAAGTCCTATGTGAATGTAAGGCATAAGGACTTAGAGTTTGAGGTTGGGGATAGGGTGTTCCTAAAGGTGTCTCCCAGGAAGGGAGTAATATGGTTTAGGAAAAAAGGGAAACTCAGTCCCCGGTATGTTAGTCCTTATATGGTTTTGAGAAGGTTGGTAATGTTGAGTTTAAATTGGAGTTGCCTTCTAGTTTGAGCTCCATTCATCTACTATTTCATATCTCTATGTTGAGAATGTGTATATGTGATCCTTCATCAATTATTTCTTTGAAAGGATTGGGTATCTCGAATTCTCTATCTTATGAAGAGGTCCCGATTGACATCTTAGATGTAATACCCCGGGAAATTTTTCGTTGAAATTTTGTGCATAAACGTGTTGGGTTCTATCTTCTAAAATAAATTATAAATTTTTCATGTTGAATGTCTTAGATTATGACCCACCATTGCGTAGAGTATCGAATAAGCTTTCCAACGATATGTGGATTATCCAAAACGAACACCCGAGCGATGAGTTATGAACATTCCAATCAAACCGTGAATAGTAGTGAACATAAAATGTGCACGAAAAAGTACTGAGGCCTGGCGTATTTTTTCTCCAATTTTAAATGATCATAACTCCTTGTACATAATGATCTAGGTGATCTACTATATATCAACAAAAAGCTTGGCGAGTCCTTTTTCCAATTAAATTCGTTTCAACCAATTTGTCTATCGGAGCAAAAAGTTATGATCAATCTACTTTAGCCTAGCAAAAGTGAATTTTTGGGTCAACTTCAAATGATCATAACTCCTCGTACATAATGATCTGGGTGAGATACTATATATCAATGGAAAGATAAGAGAGTCCTCTTTCTAAAGATATTGGTTTCATCCAATTTGGATATCGGAGTAAAATGTTATGGTTGATCTACTTCAGACTATCAAAACAGTCCATCAAAGGACAGATTCGAGAATTATTTGATTTTTAGGGGCGTTTTGGTCATTCTACCTCACCCAAAATCCATCCAAACCCTATATTAAAGCTTATTAGAAGCATTATATGTTATATTTCATCAAATTCCCTCAAAAAGATAACCCTAAGCTCCTACATCTAACTTCAAGAACCTCCAAAGTTCACTATTAATTCTGTAAATTTATTCAAGATTCCAAGTTCCTAGTTCAAGAACTCCAATAACAATCATTCAAAGGCACGATTAACATCTCAAAAATGAGTATCGATCTAAAGTTCATCATTCAAGATATGTGGGGGTTTTCAACAAGAACTCTCTTTCGTTCTTATGACCAAAAGTAATTTTCTTTACAAAGGCATGATTTTTATTTGATTTTTACGAATTTGAAGCATGAACCTATATCTTATCATGATTATTATGAAATCTTGTTGTTTATGATTTTGAAAGATGAATTTACATGTGTGGAGATATAAAGCATGAATCTTGAACGATATTTATCATGATTTTGATATTTGGGTCATGAATCCCCATTGGAAATTGTGTTTGTTTTAGAAAGTGTGTGTTATAAGCACGTTGATGTTGAATATTTGAGATATTTTGAATGATTTGACCTTTTGTTCTTAATGAAGTTGTTTTGAACTCGAGTGTAAAAGAAATCCACAACGTGATTGATTTTGATAGATGGGAAGCATGATGGCTCCCGATGTATATTTATATATTACTGAAATTGTTTTGTTATGGATTGTCTTTGAAATGATCTGAGCTATGTCCGGGAGAAATCATTAGCACCAAGTGGGAGGTATAAAGCGAGCATACTTCCCTAGAACTACGTGCCCCCATAGGAGTGAGCCTGAGGCTAATTTATATAGTGATCACTAGTTTATGCAGATTTGTTATCGATAGTCCTACTCCGATGGCAAGGATAGGACGGCTCTCCTCAATGTCGGTTGTACGTTGGACTCCATGTAGCTCACATGGTTTATGTCGGTTATAGGATCTCCCAGTGAGTGTGTGTTTCCTTGTGTCTATGGTGAACGGTGAAGTGATTTTAAAGTGGAATTGTGAAAGTTATTCTTTCGAAAGATTTAAATGATATTTACATTATGAGAATTGATATTCTTGATGAACTGAAAGTGATTGACAAATTATATGATGACTCACATATGTTATTATACTTATTTCATCCTCTCATGATTATGATTATTTTTTTGAGCTATGTGAGTCTTTCATACATCCTGCATATTTCTTATAAATATTTATGGTGATGATGTTCATAAAACTGCATACACCCCCATATACTCTGTCCCTTTCCATGGTACTGACCCACATCTTTGGATATGGGCTGCATTTTCTTGGAATGTAGGTTCAGGTGCTCAGTTCCAGGTTCGACAGTAATTCTTCGGGCATGCTATTCTACATCCTCTATTGTGGTGAGTACTCATGTTCCGAGGACGTGATGTCTGATGTTGGTTTCATGGAATTGTTTACATTTAATAACTGAGTATGAGTCAGTTGAGGCATGTCTCAATGGCTCGCTGGTTTTATTGATTTTCTTAGAGGCTTGTCAGACTATTATAGATGTTGGGAGTGACTAATAAGTTGTATTTTGTTATCTTTCTAAAATTCTTTTATTCTTAGATAATGATTACTCTATTGATATTTGAGGGTTATTTATAGAAACCCCGTTGATTTGTGTTGAACTAAATCAAAATGGATCAAAAGGTTAGCTTGGGGCTACTCGTAGCCTCAAGCACCATGTGACGCTCTGGGACCCATTTTCTAGGGTGTTACAAACTTGTTATCAGAGCCTAAGGTTTTAAGGTGTCCTAAGGAGTTTAACAAGCCGCGTTAAGTAGAGTCTTGATCATCGGTATGTAGCACGCCACATCTATGAGCAAGAGGCTACAAGACGTTTTAGGAAAAAGTGTGATTCTTTTTTCCAGAAGTCTATTATGCTTAAAGTGTCTCTCTCTGCTATTGATTCGTGCTCTTCTCTTTCAGAAATATGCCTCTATGTCGAGCGAGAATAAATAATGATGGTCAGCAACCTCAACCCGTTAACCCATTGAATGAAAATGTGTCTTATGCTATGGGTCCAAGTCTGATGAGGATCCATGGTTGTTTTTAGAGGAGGTGCAGAAGATTACTCAGGTGATGCATGTATCTGAGGACCATAGTGTGGAGTTGGCTGCGTATAGGTTGAAAGACCTTGCTTATGACTGGGTTTTTGCTTGAAGGAAAAGTAGAGGTGAGGGAGATGTCCCTACGACTTGGCAAGAGTTCCAAGATACATTCCTGGATAATTTTTTCCCTTTGGAGATGAGGGAGACGAAGCTGGAAGAGTTTATGAACCTGCGTCAGGGCTCTATGACTGTTAGGGAGTACTGTCTAAAGTTCAATCAGTTGGCCAAGTATGCTCCTGACTTAGTGGCTGATAATCGGGCTAGTAGGAGTAAGTTTGTAATTGGAGTGTCTAGTTATGTGGTTAAGGAGTGTAGGTCTGCTATGCTGAGTAGTAAGATGAATCTTTCTAGGCTGATGACTTATGTCTAATAGATTGAGGCAGACAAAATTAAGGAGAGAGATAGAATGAGAGGGAATAAGAGAGCTAGGTTAGAGCAGCACGGACAGGATCAGACTAGATCGCAGGGAGGGAGTCGCCCTCAGTATCAGGATCGTTCATCTATGCCAGCACCATTATCTGCTAGTGCTCCCATGCCTAGAGGTAGGCAGGAGCAAGGTAGCAGGTCATATACATCTAGGTCCCAGTACAGTACTGACAATAAGCCAAATCATCCCCTATGTCCTAAGTGTGGTAGGGCTCATTCGAGTAAGTGTTAGGGTGAGAAGAGGGGTTGTTTCCGGTGTGGTGACATGGGTCACAGAGTTAGAGATTGTCCACAGAATGGACAAGGGCATCATGACTAACTCCCTCAGACCCAAACTCAGACTGTTAGTTCTCTAATTCCAGCAACTCGCCCAGCCCCAACTCAGGGTGCCTCTTCTAGCAATACTAGTGGACAGCGTCAGAATAGATTCTATGCTTTACCATCCCCCAGGAATAGGAGGACTCTCCCGATGTTGTTACTGGTATGCTTTATATATTTCAGTTTGATGTGTATGCTTTGTTGGATCCTGGATCCCGTTTCTCAATGTTACACCTTTGATTGCTGTGAATTTTGAAATGAGTCCTGAGATTATTCCTGAGCCTATCCTAGTTTCTACCCAACGGGTGATTCGATTGTTGCCCAAAAAGTGTATAAAAAGTATCCTGTTACCGTTCTTCATAGAGTCTTGTTGGCTGATCTGGTTGAGTTAGACATGGTAGATTTTGATGTGATTCTAGGTATGGACTAGTTCTGTTCTTCTTATGCCTCTATTGATTATCGAACTCGAGTGGTCAAGTTTTAATTTTTGGGTGCATCCGTGTTTGAGTGGTCTGGGAATTCTATGTCACCCAAGAGTCATTTTATCTCTTACCTCAAAGCTAGAAAGATTATTTCCAAAGGGTGTATTTACCATTTGGTTAGAGTCAAAGACACTAAGTCTGAGACTCCAACTCTCTAGCCTATTAACGTCGTCAATGAGTTTTCTGATGTCTTTCCTGATGGTCTCCCAGGGATACCTCCTGATAGAGAGATAGAGTTTGGGATTGATCTTCTTCCTGATACTCAGCCCATTTTTATTCCTCCTTACCGTATGGCCCCTGCAAAACTTAAGGAGTTGAAAGAGCAACTCAAATATCTACTAGATAAGGGTTTCATAAGGCCCAGTGTTTCTCCTTGAGGTGCTCCTGTGTTGTTTGTGAGAAATAAAGATGGCTCTTTGCGTATGTGCATTGATTACCGCCAACTAAATAAAGTCACCATCAAAAATAAGTAACCCCTTCCGAGAATAGATGATTTGTTTGACCAATTGCAAGGTGCAAGTTATTTCTCAAAGATAGACCTTTTTTTCGGCTATCATCAACTAAATGTTAGGGAGTGTGACATCCCGAAAACCATTTTCCAAACTCGTTATGGCCATTTTGAGTTTCTTATTATGTCTTTCGGGTTAACTAATACCCCAACAACTTTCATGGACCTCATGAATAGAGTGTTCAGACCATATCTAGATATGTTTGTCATAGTGTTCATCGATGATATACTGGTGTACTCCCATAGTGAGGATGAATATTCTAATCATTTCCAAACAATCTTGCAAACCCTTAGAGATCATAAGTTGTTTGCCAAGTTCAATAAGTGTGAGTTTTGGCTAAGGTCAGTTGCTTTTCTGGGTCATGTCATTTCTTCTGAGGGTATTAGAGTTGATCCCTAAAAGCCGAAGCTGTTAGAAATTGGCCTAGACCTATTTCTCTGACTGATATCCAAAGTTTCTTGGGTTTAGCTGGCTATTACCGCCATTTTGTTGAGGGTTTCTCCTCTATAGCATCTCCTATGACTCGGTTGACCAAAAATAAATTAAAGTTCTTATGGTCTGAATCTTGTGAGAAGAGTTTTCAGGAGTTGAAGACTTGAGTCACTTCAGCCCCTATTTTACTTTGCCTAATGGTGTTGATGGTTTTGTGGTGTACTGTGATGCTTCCAGAGTTGTGTTGGGTTGCGTATTGATGCAGAAGGGTAAGGTAATAGCTTATGCTTCTAGACAGTTGAAACCCCATGAGAAAAATTACCCCACCCATGACCTTGAGTTGGCTACTGTTGTGTTTGCTTTGAAAATCTGTAGACATTATTTGTATGGTGTCCATGTTGATGTTTTCACTGATCATAAGAGTCTGCAGTATGTGTTAACCCAGAGAGAATTAAATCTTAGGTAGAGATGATGGTTAGAATTGTTAAAGGACTATGATATGAGTGTGTTGTACCATCCGGGCAAGGCTAATGTTGTGGCAGATGCCCTAAGTAGAGTGTCCAAGGGTAGTATTTCACATGTGGTAGAAGGTAAGAAAAAGTTGGCTCGTGATGTACATCGTTTGGCTAGATTGAGGGTTAGGTTGTTTGACTCTGCTGAAGGTAGTATAGGGGTTCAGAGTAGTTCTGAATCCTCCTTGGTTTCGGAAGTGAAGGAAAAGCAATACTTAGATGCTAGTTTGGTAGACTGAAGGAGTCAGTCAAGGACCAAAAAGTAGAGGTTTTCTCCCAAAGGGGAGATGGTGTGTTGAGATTGTAGGGTAGATTGTGTGTCCTGATTATTGATGATCTGAGACAGAGGATTATGGCTGAAGCCCACGGGGTGCGATATTCTATTCATCTTGGTGCTAGCAAGATGTACCGAGAGTTGCGGGAAATCTATTAGTGGAGTGGCATGAATAAAGATACAGTAGCGTTTGTAGCTAAGTGTGCAACATGCCAATAGGTTAAGGTTGAAAACCAAAGACCTAGTGGTATGATGCAAGAGTTTAGTATTCCAATCTGGAAGTGGAAAGAGATAAATATGGACTTCGTGATTGGTTTACCTCCTTCCCGATGCCATCATGATTCCATTTGGGTTGTGGTTGATAGGTTGACTAAGTCTGCTCATTTCTTGACTGTTCATACTTCATATACTGCTGAGGATTATGCTAGATTGTATATCCGAGAGCTAGTCAGACTGCATGGAGTTCCTTTGTCTATCATTTCGAATAGGGGTACTCAGTTCACTTCGCAATTTTGGAAAGCTTTTTAGAAGGGTCTTGGAACCCAAGTGCTTTTGAGTTTTGGTTTTTATCTGCAGACCGATGGTCAGGCTGAGTGGACCATCCAGACCTTAGAGGATATGTTGAGATCTTGTAAGACTTTAAGTGAAGTTTGGATGATCACTTACCATTGATAGAGTTTGCTTACAATAACAATTTCCACTCTAGTATTGGCATGGCTCCATTTAAAGCCTTATATAGGAGGAAGTGTAGATCACCCATAGGTTGGTTTGAAGTGGGTGAAGCGGCTGTGAGTGGTCCTAATGCGGTATTTGAGGCTATGGAAAAAGTTAATTTGATTAGGGAAAGGTTAAAACTGTGCAAAGTCGTCAGAATTCATATACGGACGTTAGAAGGAGAGACCTTGGGTTTGAAGTTGGTGAACTAGTGTATCTAAAAATTTATTCGAAAAGAAGGGGAATCTTAGTCCCTGTTATGTTGGTCCTTGCAAAATTCTTAGCCATGTTGGTAAGGTAGCTTATGAGGTCGAGTTGTCTTCCAAGTTGTCCTCTGTTCATCCAATATTCCATGTCTCTATGCTTAGAAAGCATATTAGCGATGCTGTGGTAGTGGATTCCTCTGTGAGTGCTGACATTCAAGAAAATCTTTCTTTTAATGAGATTCCTGTTGAGATTCTTGATTTCAGTGTCTGAAGACTAAGGAACAAAGAAGTTCCCTTGGTTAAGGTATTATGGCGAAACCAATCTGTTGAGGGTGCAACTTGGGAAGCTGAGGTGGATATGCGATCCAAGTACCCGCATCTATTTTTTCCGAACTCTGATCAAGCCGAAGGTACCGTTCTTTCCTAAATCATGCACTTTTGATAAAAGTTGCAGCAGTTCAGCTGTCATTTATTATGTGTTCAGCTGTAGTTTCTTGAATTAATGCATTCTATGTTGCATTCGGAGTGAGAAACGAAGTGGTGATGAGTCTAACGAATGGTTTCAGCTGTATGCTCTATTCCCTATCTAATCATGGCATGTCTAGCGTCATTCGAGGATGAATGTTTCCAGGGGGGGATGATGTAATACCCCAGGAAATTTTTAATTGAAATTTTATGCGGAAACGTGTTGGGTTCTATCTTCTAGAGGGAATTATAAATGTTTCGTGCGGAAGGTGTTAGATCATGACCCACTATTGCGTAGAGTATCGAATAAGCTTTCCAACGATATGTTGATCATACAAAATGAACACCTGAGCGATGAGTTATGAACATTCTGATCGAACCGTGAATAGTAGTGAACAGTAAAACGTGCAGGAAAAAGTACTAAGGCCTGGCGTATTTTTGCTCCAATTTAAACGATCATAACTCCTTGTGCATAATGATCTGGTTAATCTACTATATATCAACGGAAATCTCTGCGAGTCCTCTATCCAATTAAATTGGTTTCATCCATTGGTCTATCGAACCAAAAAGTTATGGTCGATCTACTTCAGCCTATCAAAAGTGAATTTTTGGGTCAACTTCAAATGATCATAACTCCTCGTACACAATGATCTGGGTAAGATACTATATATCAATAGAAAAATGTGAGAGTCCTCTTTGAAATGAAATTGGTTTCATCTAATTTGGATATCGGAGTAAAACTTTATGGTTGATCTACTTCAGACTATCAAAACAGTCCACCAAAGGACAGATTCGAGAATTATTTGATTTTTAGGGGCGTTTTGGTCGCTCCCCCTCACCCAAAATCCGTCCAAACCCTATATTAAAGCCTATTAGAAGCATTATACATTATATTTTATCAAATTCCCTCAAAATGAAAACCCTAAGCTCCTACATCCAACCTCAAGAACCTTCAAAGTTCACCATTAATTCTACAAATTTATTCAAGATTCCAAGTTCCTAGTTCAAGAACTCCAAGAACCATCATTCAAAGGCACGATCAACATCTCAAAAATGAGTATCGATCTAAAGTTCATCATTCAAGGTATGTGGGGTTTTTCAACAAAAACTATCTATTGTTCTTGTGCCCAAAAGTAATTTTCTTTACAATGACATGATTTTCATTTGATTTTTACGAATTTGAAGCATGAACCCATATGTTATGATGATTACTATGAAATATTGATGTTTATGATTTTGAAAGATGAATTTACATGTGTGGAGATATAATGCATGAATCTTTAATGATATTTATCATGATTTTGATATTTGCGTCGTGAATCCCCGTTGGAAATTATGTTTTATTTGAGAAAGTGTATGTTATAAGCATGTTGATGTTGAATATTTGAGATATTTTGAATGATTTGACCTTTTGTTCTTAATGAAGTTGTTTTGAACTCGAGTGTGAACAAAATCCACAACTTGATTGATTTTGATAGATGGAAAGCATGATGGCTCCCGATGTATATTTATATATTACTGAAATTATTTTGTTGTGGATTGTCTTTGAAATGATCTAAGCTATGTCCTAGAGAAATCTTTAGCACCGAGTGGGGGGTATAAAGCGACCTTACTTCCCTAGAACTACGTGCCCCCGTAGGAGTGAGTCTGAGGCTGATTTATATAGTGATGACTAGTTTGTGAGGATTTGACATTGATAGTCCTACTCCGATGGAAAGGATAGGACGGCTCTCCCCAACGTGGGTTGTACGTTGGACTCCATGTTGCTCACATGGTTTATGTCGGTTATAGGATCTCCCAGTGTGTGTGTGTTTCCTTGTGTCTATGGTGAACGGTGAAGTGATTTGAAAGTG